>NC_133330.1:41387252-41687252 GCF_042186555.1 Aquarana catesbeiana
CATTGCAAACAGGAAATGATGCGATGGGCCGCGGCCAGGGAGGAGGAAGTGAAAAATTAATACAGCAGATATACAGTAGGTGCTGAGAAAAAAATAAAAAAATATCCAATTTGTTTACAGTGCACAGTTTAGTGGGGGATGCTGAAGAGTTGTAAAAGTGGGTGGAACGCCACTTTAAATCAGTCTTTTCTTGTTTTTGGTCATTAACCCCTTCGCGCTGACCACACACATATATGCAGCTTTACGGAAGTGGGCTTTTTTCCATGGGGCCGCATATATATATGCATACCTCCCTTTTGTGCTGGGAGCGCGCCGCTAACGATCGGGACCCGGGACTGTTATAGTCTCTGATTGGCTATTACATTGATCAGTCCCTGTGAGCCCTCCCCTGGGTATACTTCCTCTTCTGAATGAAGAAAATAATACTTTGTATCTTCTTGCAGGAGTGGAATTGTAAACAATCCAAGTGTATAAAAAAAACAAAAAACAAATAAAAACTTAAAATAAAGAATACAATATAAATAATTAAAGGAAAAAATAACAGTATCTAGGTTGCCAGAGTTATTATTATGGTCGTCAGGGTCCAAGGTCAAAGTCAAAGATTATGGTCAGCATATTTTGTGTAGAATTTAAAAAAAGTCAGTTAGAGTTAGTATCAGTGTGTTTTAGGCAGGATAAAAAAAATAGCAAAATGCTCACCATTCTTTCTGGGCTGTACTACGGGTACAAACAACAACTAACATACACATATGTGATATCACTGCAATCAGAAGCAGGAGAATTTTTTTTTTAACAGAAAATGTTATTAAACAAAGCAGCATTACAAAAGATTGTGGCTGAAGAAGCAGGAGAATTTATTTTGGGTTGTTTGATGATAAATTATGATAATAATAAGAAATATACAGCTAAATTAAATAATTAAAAAAAAAATATATATATATATATATATTATATATATATATATATATATATATATATATATATATATATATATATATATATATATTTTACTATTTTGGGCCAGTATTCCTTTGATAATAAAAAAAAATCAGGAGATGTCCATTGCCATTTACCACCAAAAAAAAGCTAATTTTGTCTGAAAAAAACATGGTATAATCCACCTGGATATACTAAGCAGTTGTGACGATATGTACAGTTTACTAACACATGTCAAAGTTGCAAAATTGTGCTTAGGTTTTTAGATTTGTTTTACCCCCAGGTGTTGAAGGGGTTAAACACGCACACACCAAAATAAAACTCATCTCCAGGCAAAAATTACAAGCATTTCTTAAAACTAAATCTTAGTTATTGTTTATGATACATGGTGCTTAAGCAAACTGCATATATTTCAGTTACTGTTTGCATCTACTTTAACCGCTTGACCTCCAGAAGGATTTTACCCCCTTCATGACCAGGCCATTTTGTCTCTATTCAGCACCGTGCTACTTTAACTTGCAATTGCACAATCAGGCAACACTGTACTCAAATTAATGTTATATAATTTGTTTTAACACAAAAAGTTTTCTTTTGGTGGTTTTTGATGACTGCTGGGTTTTTTATTTTTTGCTATATAAATGAAAAAAGACTGCAAAAAAAAAAAAAAAAACATTTCCTTTTTCTGTTATAAAATCCAAGAAAAACAAATAACTCAATTAAATTAGATCAAAATGTATTCTGCTATATGTCTTTGGTAAAAAAACAAAATCCCAATAAATGTATATTAATTGAGTTGTGTGAAAGTTATAGCCTTTACAAACTATGGTATATATATATATATATAATTGAAAATTGATCAGTCCTAATGTATTGATGGCCTATTTAATTTCTTGAGACCTTTAAAATGCCAGGACAGCACAAATAACCTCAAATGACCCCTTGTTGTAAAGTAGACGGTCTGAGGTATTTAGTAAGAGGCATGGCAAGTTTTTTTTGTGGTGATCAGGGATACTGACTGGTGACAATGACTGGTGATTACATTTTTTTTTTTTTTTTATTCAATTTTTTTACATTTCATTTTCTTTTTTTTTTTGTACATCCTGTCATCAGAGTAGTTCACTGTCACCATAGTGACACTGTTCTACTCTGGGGGGTAATCAGGATTTTTTTTACACTGTTATTGCTTATGCAGTGATTCAGCCCCTAACCCGGAACAGGCTGGATGACTACAGGTACAGAATCCAGCCTGCCTGTGCTGCCCACGTGCACTAAATGTTCTGCAGTCGGTGCGAAGGCGGTAAAGCACTGCATAGTATACAGTATATTACCTTCTTAAATGAGAAGGTGTTCATGTTTCATCCCTTTCAACAGCCCCACATTACAAAATCACATTCCATACCTTGCACTGATAAGAGCCAAACAGCTATATGCACACTAAAATAAATGAGTTTTGAATTTGGACTATATGTCTGCCATGAGCTAGCCATTTTTGATATACAGTAACCCCAGGGGCATAAAGAATTGGTTTGTGTGAGAGGCGAAGGTTAAGCAGCTCGAATACATCGGACCAAAAGGCAAAAATTGTGGGGTACTCCCACAAATGTGTAGATAATTACCCATCTGCGTCAGACAATGGTGACAGTGGAGGTCTCTATCCAGATATATTCTATGGAGTCCCACTGGGGTAAAGTAAACACGATGTAAAAATGTTATTTGTATTAGTTTATCCCTAGAGGAGATTACCAGTTTAGGGTATTGCTCTGGGAAATCCTCCCAATTCTCTTTGTCCAGTGGGGGAATATCTTGTTTCCATAGATCCCACAGTTTGTCTATTTTTGGAGAGTCAGTAGCTAGCAGGGTACCATATAAAGCAGACAGAGGCTTCTCAAGACCACTCTGAGATAGCAATTCTTCAACTGGGTCTAATTGGAAGAGTGGAGGGGTAGGGAACAGGGCCCTGACGGCATGGCGGAGTTGAGCATAGCGGAAAAACATCCAACCCGGTAGTCGGAACAACTGAGAAAGCTGAGGGGATGTTAACAGCACTCCCTCAGGCATAATAACTCTTAAGGACCTAAAACCATGGCGCGCCCACACCTTGGGATCCGGAATTGTTTGAAAGTGAGCCAGTTCAGGATTCCCCCAAAGAGGCTGGACAGGAGACCAATGCTCCGCTTGGAAAAACCGATGTCTGGCCGCCACCCAAACCCGCAGCGTCGCCCTAGTGGGACCCGGAACTGCAGCATAAGCCCCTCTACACCTATGAACTAGATTTTGGAGGTCCAATAGAGGACCCGACCAGGCAGCCTCCACACATATAGCAGCATTAGAGTTTGAGCCCTCAAACCACCAGTACGTTGTGACCAACACTGCCGCTCAATAATACACCTGGAAGTTGGGTAGGGCCAAACCCCCCATTTGCACAGGAACGTGAAGTATGGATTTGGCTGGGCAAGGAAAGGCGCCATTCCAAATAAAGGAGCTAACACAACGATCCACATCCTGAAATAAAGAGGCTGGGATCCACACTGGGCAATTCCTGAATAGATAGTTACATTTAGGCAGGCGTATCGTTTTACTTCTAATCATTTTTATTCAGTAACACACTGAAAAAGACATAGGGACATATCAATAGTTACAACAGAGTTCTGGTGCAGTTGGCAGACACAGGGAATACAAAAATACATCCCAAGTATTAGAACAATAGAACAACACTTTAATAGGCTCAACACAATACTATCCAGCAAGCCAAAAAACCATGGGATAATGTTACCCACCTTATGAGGGGAGCAACACACTTGGTCATGCCTCACACTGTTCTAAATTTACATAGAGAGAATATTATAAATTCTGACTGAAGCAAAACTTAACATAAGTAACCCAGGTACTAGGACCCACAAATTATACCAAAAAAGGCAAAATAGGAGGATAAATAGAACGAGGAAAAGAGAAAGAGAGAGACCGGAGAGAGGACCATGAAATCAAGCCCTCAGGAGACAAGTCTGAAAAGGCCAGGTCACCTACAGGCTCACATGCACATAATCAGCCCAGGGGCTCCAGATAACTTTGAATCGCTTAGTGGTATCATTAATTACACTGGCAATTTTTTTGTTAAACATAATCCAGGAAACTTTTTGTCGATATAATGACATACACAGAGATGGCTTTTTCCAGGATCGACCTATAGTAAGCTTAGTTGCTAGAAGCATAAAAAAAGATCAGTCGTTGCTTAGAACGAGGTAGGTTCTCCACCGGCTCATTCAGTAAAACAATGCGGGGCTGCTGGCGGATTTCGTATTAAGGTAAAAACCTTGTTCCAGAAACCCTGTAACCTTGGACACTCCCACCAGATATGAAACATGGTGCCAAGCGAGTCATAACCTTGACGTTAGCCTCCACTAGGGAAACATTCATTATACCTTTGTATGCTCAATGGAAGGATGAATGCCAGCGTTCCACATTGCCCCCAGAGGCTAAATTTGAATCCCACATCCACAGGGAATTTATCCAGGGAGTCAAGCAGTAGCCTATAAATGATAGATATACCTCCCTTGCCTCCTGCCTCCTGGGCACACCAGGACTTATAAGGGGTGACCTAGGGTCCTCAAGCACACAGACGGGCCTAAAGAGCATAGAAAATTAGAAATTTGGTGAAAGTGAAAAAGTTCAGATGAAGGCACCTTTAGTTTTGACCGACCGTGAGCCAGTGTAAACGGACCACGAGGGGTCAAGGAGTATCATTTTAATGATATTAATGCGACCCAGAAGATTCAACGGAAGCCCGGACCATGAAGATTATCCTTCTTTAAGGAGAGTAAGCAAAGGGAGAATATTACGGGTAAAGTACTGGGAGATATCCCTGGTCATCTGAAGTATCTAAATTCAGTCACCCACTGCAATGGCATGGGGCTAGCTAGGGTTAGACTCCTGATCATCTAAAGGGAAAAGGACCGATTTGGACCAATTGATGTGAATACCCAAGAATGTGCCAAATTTGTCAAAAATCTGCAGGGTAGCTATGAGTGAAGGGCCAGCATCATTTAAATAAAGTTGGACACCATCTGCATATAGGGACAGCTTTTCCTCTAATCTCCCAATCCGCAGCCCCTGAACTGCCGGAGATTCCTTGACTAAAATCACCAGAGGCTCCAGGGCCAGGCCAAACAGGCCAGGAGACGAGGGACATCCTTGATGAGTGCCCCTACAGAGCTGAAAAGGATCAGAGATCCAGTCGTAGGTACGTACCCTTGCCCTAGGTTCCTGATAGAGCATTTGAATCCAGTGCAAAAATTAGGGCCAACCCCCGAATTGCCATAGGACCTCCCAGAGATATACCCACTCTACAGAATCAAAAGCCTTTTCGACATCTAGGGAGGCCACCACTCGGGTACTGGTTTTATCATGGGTCAGAGATAAATTTAAAAAAGGAATCTGATGTTTATATCGGTGCCCTTGCCTGGCATAAATCCAGTCGGATCAACAAGGAGATAACAGTGGATTACCAGGAGGCCAGAACTTTTGCAAGTATCTTAGCATCCACATTTAGCAATGAGATAGGCCTATAGGAGGCATACTCCTGTGGGTTCTTACTAGGCTTGGGCACCAAGACAATGATCGCTTATTCCATGGACTCGGGTAGAGACTCTAGTTTGGCAAACTCAGAGGAAAAAAGGAGTTAATCTGGGGGCAAGCAAGTCAACATATTGAGAATGAAATTCTGTGGGCAACCCATCCACACCTGGAGTCTTCCCACCTTGCAACAACCCAATGGCAGCCTGAACTTCCTCAAAAGTAATGTCTGCCTCCAGCCGGTTCCTATGAGAGTCTGACAATACAGGAAAGGAGATATCCTCCAAAAATTCCTGAAGGTCAGAAGAGGAAAACTGTGCCCTGGAAGTATACACCTCCTGAAAGAATTCAGAAACCTAGTAATAATTTCTTCAGGGGAGGACACCAGCAGCTCCTACACATCCCGGATACACGCAATACGAGTGGAGGCTACCTAACCCTTTACCAACCAGGCCAAAAGCTGGCTATTTTTATTGCCAAACTCAAATATTCTTTGAGCTGAATGTAACATAGATTTTTTTAGTTTGCTCGGTTGTATATAAAGATAAATCCCTCATAGCTTGCTGCCAGGTCGAGTGATTAGCTCTAGTCAGAAATGCTACATAGGCCGCCTCATACCTCTTAGCTCCCTCCTCCAGAACGTCCAGGGAATGAGAAGTCTCTCTCTGCAAGGAAGAGATACGGGAGATTTACTCTCCTCTGACCCAGGATTTAAAGGCATCCCACATTATCGTAAAAATAGCTGACTCCCCGTTAAAGATCCAATAATTACAAATGGCTTCTAGCAATGGAACTTGAATCTTAGTGTCAAGTGCCCAGTACCTAGAGAGATGCCACAGCTGTAGGCTTGGGGGTTTGGATAGTGAAATAGTAAGACTAAGAGGGGCATGATCAGAGATCCCTCTGGCTAAGTGCTGAACCTCTCTTATCCAACGTAATTCCATGGATGAGGCATAGACTAAATCAATATGGGACAGGGTTATATATGGAGTAACAGGTATGTTCGTTACCACGAGGATGGAAATGCCGCCAAACATCTGTTAACGTGAATGTAGTTGCCCAATGCTGGAGGTCTGAGGAGGGACAAGCTGTGGGGTGGAGTTTGTCCAGGTCCTGTGAGGGCAGCATATTGAAATCCCCAAAAAGGAAAGCCTTCGGGGTATCATAACCCAGCACGAGTTGCATTATATCAAACAGAATCTGTACATTAGCAGGTGGAGGTAAGGACAGGCCCACCAAAACAAGACATTTGTCATATATGAGAACATGCATACGCACATATCTGCCCCCAGGGTCTGTACGCACATCCAATACTTAAAACGGGAGGGATCTACAGACTAATATACTGACTCCTCTAGCATAATTGGAGTATGAGGAGTGGTAGTACGGCCTCACCCATACCTTCCGGAGACCAAGGATCTTGGAGCCAACCAGATGGGTCTCTTGCAGAATGCATACATGTGGGGCAGTCTTCTGTAAACATTTAAAAACAAGGGACTTTTTAACAGCGGAGTTTAGACCCCGGCCATTCCAGGAGGCTATGCTTATTGGAGACATTGGTAGGTATTGGAAATAAAGAGACAATGAGAATAGTTGCATAACTTCAGGAGATCAGACCCAGGGGGCCAAAAGCCAGCCCAGCTCGCTCCCACTGCCCCATATATTGAATGGATATACAACATTAAGGAAAAGCACCATGTCAGTAAACAGAAAAACATGGGAGACAACAGGTCCCCGGCGGAGACAAATAATTGCAAAAAAAAAATTAATTCCCCACATTATCTGCAACGGCAGAAAGTGAACCCCCACCCCTACCCCACCCCACATTCCCCATAAATACAAGAAATGGATATGCACCCCCAACTGTAACAAAACTATGCAGGGCATGAACGCTTGAGCAGCTAGGAGAGAGAAGGACCTCTATCTAGCAAGGTGAACAGAGTTGCTAGTGCAGAGACACAAAGTCGCAGTCTCCTGGGCAATCCCAGGAGCACATTCTTAAATACATGTTACAAAACTATAAAAGAAAAAGCTTTTATGTATAAACTTTTGCATACATGTTTGTAGGAGAGTAAAGGCAGATTCATGTAAATCATAGTTCGTCAGGGCACTGAGCAAATTCAGAAACCTCCAGATATGTCATGGAGGATCAGTTCCATCCGCCATTTCAAGTAGTCCAAACCGGTATAGTAGGCAGAAAAGACAGAAGTCCTGACCTGTAGAACTCAGTATGCTCAGTGGGCAACAGCAATAACTGAAAAAAAAGCAGTAAACAGAAATACAACTTGTGCATAAATGCAGCAGGCCCATCAGGCATTCCAAGAAGACCCCTGCTAGGCTAAAAAAATAACAGGCCCAGTAAACCATGGAGAGTCATAACCAGTGAACATGAGGAGCATGGTAAGATCAGCGGTGAGGAGGTAAGGATTCCAGCTACGAGGTAGCCACATGGGGGGAGGTGAAAAACGGTCTCTCCATCCTGGACCCTCAACTTGGCATTGAAAAGAATGCTGTATCTGATATCACAAGCCCATAGCACCACTTTAACTTGATCAAAGGGGATCTACGGAGGTTTTGTGTCTCAACCGTATACTCAGGAAAAAAAATAACAGTCTAGTATTCTGGAATTTTAACTCGCCAACCCTGCGAGCAGCCTGAAGAACCTCATCCCGGTCCCTGAAATTGAGTAGCCGAAATTTGAGGGTACGAGGAGGAAAACCCATGGGCCCAGGAGTAGGGGGGATCCAATGGGCACGTTCTACTGTAAAGTATGGAGAGAACTGGGCATCCGGCAGCAAGGACCCTAGGAACTCCTCCACAAAGACTGAGGGTTTCCTCCCCTCAGCCCCCTCAGGCATGCCCACGATCCGCAGATTGTTCCTCCTGTTTCTATTTTCGGCATCGTCCACCTTGTATTCCAGGGCCCAGACCTGGGTCTGCAGGGTGCGGTTAGATAGCAGTGTCCTCCGCTTGCCCGACAAGCTGCTCCACCACCGATATGCTTGAACGGAGCTTGTCCAGGTCCTGCGGGATGAGTCCCACATCAAGCTGCACTGCCTCTATCTTGTTTGTCAGGGTAGCCTGGCAGGAGGCAATCGCTGCCATAACCTCCTGAAAGCCAAGCTATAGTGCGTCAGCAGGGTCCTCAGCCTCCATCTGCGACGCCATGTTGGAAACAGGCTGGGGAGAAGCCTCCATGTAGCGCTCTGGGATCAGTGTTGTAACCTCCACCAGTGGTGGAAAGTGAAGCTTTTTCCCCCTCCGCTACAATTTGTAAGGCATCCGGAACCGACCAGGGTGTCTCTCCAGGTAAAAACAAAAAACAGCTAGGAGACCGGATAGATGAAACAAGGCCAGCAGAACTCTGAACCATGCGTCCTCTCAGTTTGCCATCTTGGACACTCCCCCCATGGAACATTATTTTAATTTCAAAATAGAGCCACTGAAACCAGTAGATAGGGGTTAGAGCTTTGTGCTTGCATATTTAGCAGTAAAATTTGTTCTCTCCAGCTAGGACTAACGTAATCTTTATAAAGCACAGTACTTTGCCTCTGGGGTGGCTGTTTTTTCCATTGCCAGAGATGCTGTGGATCAAAACACTATACTACCATTAAACTAACTTCAATGGGAGTCTGCATATTTATCTGGGATGATTGGAGTAAAATAAAAAAAAATTTCAGTCTTCACTTTTAATGAATAATATTAAAGGACCAAAAAAGACCTCAGCTAGAATACTTGAAAGTACAATATCACCTTAATAAAAACATATGGTTCATCCTTTGCAAATCTAAAAAGCACAACGTTTTTTTCTGCTGCTAAGTGGTTGTCTGTTTATCCAGAATCACTGGTTTATAGCTAACATAGAGCGAACATTTTCTGAGCCATTTATTCCAGCTTGCACACAGCTGTTTTAAGCTTGTTGGCCTTTATCAATGTAAGGTATGGAAACTATGGTTTTGTAGAGACTTGGTGAATCAAGGTGGCCACAGATGGTTCCAATCCCGGCTGGCTCAACAGGAGTTGCCGGGATTAGAACCACGTACGGGCAGGCTGAATGTACCTAAGTTGATTGAGCAATCAACTTGGGTAAAACCAGCCTGCCGGATTTTACATGCGATAATTGCTAGCGGCTGTTCTGTGTTCTCCCGGAGGAGATGGCTTTCCCCGCCGGCAAAACACAATGACTCTGCAGGAGGGATTCCCACACCAGCACTGACTGTAGTTGCAGGAAAGAAATTCACTCTGTTTAAGGCCGGCCGGACGAACACAGGAAAATCAATCTGATCATAATGAAGTTTCCAATTGCACTGTAAAGCATTTATTTTTAGAAGCAAATTCAAGATATGAGGGTTTGTAACTCATTTGAGGACAATGGGCAGAGCCATGCCAATCAGTCCTTTATGACTCAGTGTCAAAATTTCTGTTAAAGGGCTTTTTGATTGCTTTAGTGCTGGACACCCAGTAATAATCAAAATATTTCAACTGCAAGCATTTGATTGCAAAAAATACAGATTGGGACAAGGCAGCCTAGTATCAAAACCATAGAACAATAGGTGGTAGGTAACTTTGACCTGTTAGATCAATGATGTGATTCAAAGCTGTCTGAAACTCATATAACATTGCAGGGTAGATGGCCAGCATCAGTAAACACTATCAACTATTCTTTATAAGTTAAAATTAGGAGCAAGAGGGTGGGACTTTGAACGAAGCACATGGTTGAAATGAATTTAACTCATTCTGCGTCTCAGTGGCCCATTGTTAACCTTCCCTGCTTTACCCCTATATAATTTGTATTCGCTATTATATCGTTCTCTATCTCCTTGGTGACCCACCTCTGCAATTATTAGGCATTATATTTTGTGGTTGTGCAGCTGGTGGCGTGTGTTGTGGCTTCCGTGTCGCCCGGATTTCATCTTGTTTGGGTGCTACGATGCGCATTGCGGGGTGTCCCTTCCTCCCTCCACCCCTTGTGACACTCGGGGGCGGACACCCAGTCACTGCGCATCGACATCACATACTGTGCGCCGGATGTGCAGCATCCTTGTGGCGCTGCCTCCCCGGCAGGCATTTTCCATCTCCACGAGGGCTGAACGTGGTTGTGAGGGCGCCAGGCCTTGGCGCCTCCTCCCGTTCAGGGCGCCCGTGCATGTGATGTTGGAGGCAGTCCGGTGGTGGCGCTCATTTATGGGCGGCTGCTCTGGTTTGACCTGGTCACACAGGGCTCCTGCACACACTAGTTCTCATGTCCCTTCTGGACCAGGGCTCTTTGTTTGGTTGTTGTTCATATACACTTCTGTTTTCAGGCGTCTCAGTGGCAACCCTTCACCATGGCTGTCCACCCTCACTCCTGTTCATTCACCCCCCACCAGTCCCCTTTCTTTCCCCCTCCCCCTGTATACATTAGTCCCACGACACAGACCTCACTGTCATCACACCCCCTTTTACACCAATTTTGCACTACATTTATTTGGCCTAATCACCTCCTACTTTTATTGTCACATGTTCACCTTAGGTATGCCCTGTGTGACTGTCGGACAAAAAAACACGTGAAGGTGCAAGCTAGAAAATCTTTTGGTCCGATTTTCATTCAATGTGTAAATTAATAATCCGGAAATTATTATATAGAAATATTGCACATGATCGGAAAAAAAGAACGACCCGGAAGACACTATTGTATATGTAGTTACGTTTGCCTTTTGTCGCTCAAGAATTTTCATACAAATTAATATCCCTCTCGTTAACATCATGATACTCACCTTCGAGTAAAACCAGATGATTGTTCTCCTTATTTTCCCATAGTGTGTACTAGGCTTTAGAGTTGCATTCTGACCACCACTGTAAGGGGAACATTCTTCCCAGTGATCACCAATGTAAGGGGTATTCTTCCCACTTAGCCCCAATTAAGTATTTTGAGCAGGAGGTTCCCTGAGACCTGGAAATGATTTCAAGGGTTCCTATGGTGTAAAAAGGTTAAGAAGGGCTGCACTATATGCTCAAACATTTTTTGAAATATGACCATCACACTTACATGTGCTTGATGGACATCCTATTCCACAATATTTAAGGTGCTCAGTTGTATAAAATGCCTTTATATACTGTAGGTTTACATGTAGTAACAGTATTCTTCACTGAAAATACGTGAACTCAGTAATTTGGAGGGTTGTCCACATACAGCGGGTTAAATAGATATTGAACACGTCACCATTTTTCTAGGTAAATATATTTCTAAAGGTGCTATTGACATGAAAATTTTAAAAAAGCAGAAATAGAAGCCCTTTCTAGGTGTAGACTGTGTTACATTTATTGAAACAACGGTATAAAAACACTCACATTGAGGTAAGTTATAGCAAGTGTGTCAGGATAGTCCTGCAGAGGAGTCTCCGTGGGCAGTATTCCATTTTTGTCCCCTCAAGAGCTTGAGAAAGGAGCGTTTTTATACCCTTGTTTCAATAAGACCCCTTTCACACCGAGGGCGTTTTGCAGGCGCTATAGCGTTAAAAATAGTGCCTGCAATCCACCCTCAAACAGCTGCAGCATTGTCTCCAGTGTGAAAGCCCGAGGGCTCTCACATTGGAGCGCTGCGCTGGCAGGTCGTCAGGAAAAGTCCTGTCAGCAGCTTCTTTGGAGCGGTGAAGGAGCTGTGTGTTTACCGCTCCTCCACCGCTGCTCCCCATTGAAATCAATGGGGCAGCACTGGGATACCACCGGCAAAACGCCGCTATTGCGGTGCATTGTGGGCGGTTTTAACCCTTTCTCGGCTGCTAGCGGGGGGTAAAAGCGCCCCGCTAGCGGCCGAAATGCACCGCAAAGCCGACAGTAAAACGCCGCTATAAATAGCGGCGTTTTACCGCCGACGCTATAGGCGGCTCGTTGTGAAAGGGGTCTAAATGTAACACAGTCTACATTTAGAAGGCGCTTCGATTTCTGCTTTTTTTTACATGTTTTGGAGTGTGCTTCTGCTTCCCTCAAGAGGCTACCCTGAACTATGGACTGACCATCATCTCTGCAGGATACTACCATTCTCTTAAAGTGAAAGTAAAGTCTTATTTTTTACTTATACCTACAGGTAAGCCTGTAGGTACAAGTCTAAGGCTTACCTGTAGGTACTGTGAATATCTCCTAAACTTGCACAGTTTAGGAGATATTCAGAGTGCATGCAGCCGATGTCATCGGCGCATGTGCTCTGAAGGTCCAGCTTACCGGGCTGGACCTTCAGGGCCCATGCCGTAAACTGCAGCTCCCGCATGGGAGTGATGTCATCGTGGCTCCAGTCACCCACAGCCCCGGAGCCCGCGAACCCGGAAGAAACACTGGGGAAGATGTCAGTCGTCTCAGCGGTGTGTGGGGGGGGGGGCGCTGGTGGGCTTCGTTTTAAGGTAAGTATTTCATAATGAGCTGCCATACCATTTCCATTCAGAGACTTATGGTTCCCAGCAATAGACATCACAGTTTGCACCATAATTATCCCTGTTAACATGAAATTCTCACCACATGTCAGTAACAAACTAACAACCCATGCAATCCATACATACAAAGAAACCAAAACAAATAAGTTCAGAAATGAAGTTATGTGTAATAAAATGGAATGACACAAGGAAAGTATTGAACCCATGAAGAAAGGGAGGTGCAAAAAGGCATTGAAAGCCAAGACACCACCTGAAATCTATCAGTAATTACAAAGCAATTCTGTCTCTTGTCAGTGCAAATTATTATCAGCTGGTTCAGTCTCAACTGATGGCCTCTAAATAGGTGTCTCATTACCAAGGTGTCACACAAGAAATATTTCATAATGGGTAAAAACAAAGAGCTCTCTCAAGACCTTTGCAACCTTATTGTTGCAAAACATACTGATGGCATTGGCTACAGAATAATTTCTAAACTTCTGAATGTTCCAGTGAGCACTGTTGGGGCCATAATCTGGAAGTGGAAAGAACCTCATTTTACCATAAATCATCCATGACCAGGTGCTCCTCGCAAGATTTCTGACAGAGGAGTGAAAATAACTATCAGAAGAGTTGTCCAAGAGCCAAGGATAACTTGTGGAGAGCATCAGAAATACCTTGAATAAGCAGGTACAATTGTTTCAAAGAAAACAATATGTAATGCACTCCACTGCCCTGGCCTGTATGCACGATCACCATGCAAGACTCCATTGCTGAAGAAAAAGCATGTTGAAGCTTGTTTAAAGTTTGCTGCACAACATTTAGACAAGCCTGTGAAATACTGGGAAAAAATAGTCTGGTCAGATGAGACCAAAATCAAATTCTTTGAATGCCATAATACACACCACGTTTGGAGGTTACACAGTTACATAGTAGGTGAGGTTGAAAAAAGACACAAGTCCATCAAGTCCAACCTATGTGTGTGATTATATGTCAGTATTACATTGTATAGCCCTGTATGTTGTGGTCGTTCAGATGCTTATCTAATAGTTTTTTAAAACTATCGATGCCCCCCACTAAGACCACCGCCTGTGGAAGGGAATTCCACATCCTTGCCGTTCTTACAGTAAAGAACCCTCCATGTAGTTTAAGGTTAAACCTCTTTTCTTCTAATTTTAATGAGTGGGCACATGTCTTGTTAAACTCCCTTCAGCGAAAGTTTTATCCCTATTGTGGGGTCACCAGTACAGTATTTGTAAATTGAAATCATATCCCCTCTCAAGCGTCTCTTCTCCATAGAGAATAAGTTCAGTGCTCGCAACCTTTCCTCATAACTAATATCCTGGGGACCCTTTATTAGGTTTGTTGCCCTTCTTTGTACTCGCTCCATTTCCAGTACGTCCTTCCTGAGGACTGGTACCCAGAACTGGACAGTATACTCTAGGTGCGGCTGGACCAGAGTCTTGTAGAGCGGGAGAATTATTGTTTTATCTCTGGAGTTGATCCCCTTTTTAATGCATGCCAATATTCTGTTTGCTTTGTTAGCAGCAGCTTGGCATTGCATGCCATTGCTGAGCCTATCATCTACTAGGACTCCCAGGTCCTTTTCCATCCTAGATTCCCCCAGAAGTTCTCCCCCAGTGTATAGATTGCATTCATATTTTTGCCACCTAAATGCATTATTTAAAATGTTTCTACATTAAACCTCATTTGCCATGTAGTTGCCCACCCCATTAATTTGTTCAGATCTTTTTGCAAGGTTTCCACATCCTGCGGAGAAATTATTTCCCTGCTTAGCTTAGTATCGTCCACAAATACAGAGATTGAACTGTTTGCCCCATCCTCCAGGTCGTTTATGAGCAAATTAAATAGGATTGGTCCCAGCACAGAACCCTGGGGGACCCCACTACCCACCTCTGACCATTCCGAGTACTCCCCATTTATCACCACCTTCTGAAGTCGCCCTTGTAGCCAGTTTTCAATCCATGTACTCACCCTATGGTCCATGCCAACAGACCTTATTTTGTACAGTAAACGTTTATGGGGAACTGTGTCAAATGCTTTTGCAAAATCCAGATACACCACGTCTACGGGCCTTCCTTTATCTAGATGGCAACTCACCTCCTCATAGAAGGTTAACAGATTGGTTTGGCAAGAACAATTCTTCATGAATCCATGCTGATTACTGCTAATGATACCGTTCTCATTACTAAAATATTGTATATAGTCTCTCATCATCCCTTCCAAGAGTTTGCATACTATTGATGTTAGGCTAACTGGTCTGTAATTTTTTAAATATTGGTGCTACATTGGCTTTTCTCCAATCAGCTGGTACCATTCCAGTCAGTAGATTGTCAGTAAAATTGAGGAACAATGGTCTGGCAATTACTTGACGGAGTTCCCCAAGTACCCATGGGTGCAAGCCATCTGGTCCCGGTGATTTATGAATGTTAGGTTTCCCAAGTCTAATTTTAATTCTGTCCTCTGTTAACCATGGAGGTGCTTCCTGTGATGTGTCATGAGGATAAACACTGCAGTTTTGGTTACTGAAGCCCCCTGATTCCCCCGTGAAGACTGAGGAGAAGAATAAATTCAATACCCTCGCCATCTCCCCATCTTTTGTAACCAGATGTCCTTCCTCATTCTTTATGGGGCCAATATGGTCTGTCCTCGCTTTTTTTACTGTTTACATACTTAAAAAATTTTTTTTTTGCTTTCCTCCTCTGTGTCTTTCGTGTTCTATGTTAGCCGCTCTAATTGCACCCTTACATTTCTTGTTGCATTCTTTATAAAGTGTTAATGTTGATGAGCCTTCAACCTTATATTCTTTGAAGGCCTTCTCCTTTGCTTTTATATGCATTTTTACATTGGAGTTAAGCCATCCAGGACTTTTGTTTGCTCTTTTAAATTGATTACCCAATGGGATGCATTGGCTAATGCCCTTATTTAATATGATCCTAAAGCAAACCCATCTCTCCGTGTTCTTTGTTCCTAAGATTTTATCCCAATTTATGCCTTTAGCAAGGTTCATAGTTTAGGGAAGTTGGCTCTTTTGAAATTCGGTGTCTTTGTATTCCCCTTATGTCTCCTATTTGTGTGATTTATACTGAAGCCAATTGACCAGTGATCGCGATTTCCTAAATTGCCCCGTATTTCCACATCCGTGATCAGTTTTGTTGGTATTGTTGGTAATCAGTAGATCCAGTAAAGCTTTATTTCTAGTTGGTGCATCTACCATCTGAACCATGAAATTGTCCTGCAAGACAATGGCACATCACCCTAAAAACACCCCATACCAATAGTGAAGTTTGTAGGTGGGAACATCATGGTGTGGGGCTGTTTTTCAGCATACGGTACTGGCAAACTTCATATAATTTAAGGAAGGATGAATGGAAAAATGTAATAAGACATTCTGAATAAAAATCTGCTGCCATCTACCAGGATGATGAAGATGAAACGATCCCAAGCACAAAGCCAAGGAAACTCCCAATTGGTTTCAAAGAAAGAGAAAAAGCTGCTAGAATGTCCCAGCCAATCACCTGACTTGAATCCAATAGAAAATCTATGGAATGAACTAAAGGTCGGAGTTCATAGAAGAGGCCCATGGAACCTTCAAGATTTGAAGCCTGTTTGTGTGGAGGAATGGGCCAAAATCACACCTGAGCAATGCATGCAACTAGTTTCTCCACACAAGAGGTGTCTTGAATCTGTCTGGATTTTGTACAAAGTATTAAATAAATTTCAGTTAGAATGTTCAATACTTTTTCCCTGTGTCGTTACATTTTATTACACATAACTTAGTTTCTGAACTTATTTGTTTTGGTGTCTTTGTATGTATGGATTGCATGGGTTGTTACTGACATGTGGTGAAAATTTGATGTCAATAGCACCTTTAGAAATATATTTACCTAGAAAAATGGAGACGTGTTCAATACTTATTTTACCCACTGTATGTTCAGCTATAAAGGTAGATATGATGGTCAGATGTCCACAAAGCTTTTGCCATATAGTGTACCTTCTCTTTCAGAAGGGGTTGTTTTATTGTGAGATTTCTGTCACAAAATGTGACCATCGAAAGAAGGGGTTAAAAAAATAAATTTTCCTTCAATTATCTATCTGCAATCTGTTATGTTGCCCTGTTTGTTTATTTGTACCCAGGAGGAGGGGTAATAAAGGAATATTGTTTAGTGAAGGTAGCTTCTCATTACAAGGTGCCATCGGATGCCAGATGAAACAGATGTAGTCGAAAGAACCTAACGTTCTCTATGTCAGAATGACAGTTTATTTTTCAAAAAGTTGGCACGGCTCTAGCAGACAGTAAAGGATAGTACATTATGCTGATTATTTTAAGAAGTTGACTTAATGCGAGAAAACAGGTTTCAGAATATATTAACAAGAATACATTTCATAGATTGCGCTGTCGTGTTTTATGTAGTTGGCTGCTGAGAGGAGGAATCAGAGAGAAGTGAGGTTTTTTTTTCGGACAGTCTCCTAAAAACAAACCCAGCCTTGGATGGAGTTTGCATTCAAAATGACACTGCTTCACCCTCTACTGTTGATTGACTTCAGGTATGAATTTGTTTTTAATAAAACTGTTTTTATTGACATAGATAGATCTGTGTGTTTTTGGCAAGGCTGAAATGTAGATGATAATCATTACAACTGTTTCATTCATTAAAGGGGATTTCCACTTTAAAACAAACCTGTCACAAACCAGGTACATTGGAGCTAAACATACAATACGAAAATACATAAGCCGATGTTACCTTCAGGGAAAACCACAAAACAATTAGAAAATCCAGAAATTGTGATGGCTCAAATTTTATATATACCTTTGTTGTAAAAATTGAGCTTATTTTCACCCCCGGTAAGTTTTTTTAAATTTTTTACTTTGTCCCCTTGGGAAGATAAACATAAACACCATAGGAAGTGTGAGGAAATTGCTCTTAAATCATTTTCACTAAAACATTTGTTCCCATTGGAGGATTTTCCTTTGCTTCCTGTTCCCGTGACAACCTAAAATATTGGAGTTTCTTTATTTTGCAGTCCTAGTGTCAACGATCCCCAAGACAAATAGAGAAGGCAAATCTCTCCAATGAGGATACAGATAGCAATAAATACCTGATGGGTTCTAACCCTCTCCCTCTACCCAAAACAAAAAAAGTCCTTTAAAATCCCCAAATCATTACTTATTTCTGAATTGCAGGCAGGAATTAACTGGGCTTAGCTAAACCAGGTCCAAGCCTTGGTTCTGCTATGTTTGTGACTTGTACATGTGATGGAGCATTAGTCATGATTTTTAGGCCTCAGAAAAATGGAAATTAGGAATAATAGCTTTGAGTTTATTGAGTAATTGAGGCGTCTGGTGCTAAATTTGGAAAGGCTTGATCTAGAACTAGTACTATGTTGGACAAACCAGGGTTAGCATTCACAAATTTGAACAATTTAAACTGGGCATCTGATTAAAAATGCATATGCAGAGTTCACCTTCGAGTGTATGTCCAGCCAAAGCCTTTATTTTTCTTTTGTTGGGTTGGGGAAGAATTAGAACCCCCTGTTTTTAAAAAAATACCATTGGCTACATTTGAGATTACCTCTCTCTGTCCCAGTGAGAGTGGCTTCACCAGAGAGAAAATGAGGGGAAATATTTGGCAGAAAAAAAATTAATAAAAAAAAATGGCTTGCCTCCGAAGCCTTTGTATTGGCCATGAAGGCTGGCCGTCAGTAAACTTTAGCTAAATAGCCAAGTTGAGACTCAGATTAGGCAAGCTGAACAAGAAAATTCAATATTTACATTAATCATCATCTGCCCATATACGCGGATCTTCTGATCATTTTGACTTTCAGTTTTTGCTGAAGATAATCATTGCTTATGCATTTATTTTTCCATCATAAACTTAGTTTCAATCGCTGGAGTTTGTGACAAGTTTGCTTTCGAAATGTCAATTATACAACATTGGTTTCTATATTTGTAAGTGTTATTGGTGGGTTGGATGTGCCTTCATTATCTCATGTAGTGTTAATATCGTACGTGGATGTTTGTATGGTTACATACCTGTAGCGTTGCGTACCACAAGAAACAGTTGACTATTCTCATCTCTTCATCAGTAGTTAAACTTTCAGTCTTACTCAGCATGCGGTTATTGAGTTGGTTGTATACTCTGATACCTTTGTCGGACATTTTCCACAGAATCAAATAATCCTTCCCCCACACCTTCGTTGATTAGCTGTCAATAAGTCATTCGTCTGACGTTCTGCAACCGTTGTGGGCTTCATCAGCCTCCGCTTTTGACAGATTCAATAAATTGGCAGCCTAATACTTCCTGGAAGAGGATCAGGAAGGAAACTTGCATCACACATCAGTTAGAGGGGAACTAGGGATCGGAAATTTCAGAGAAAAGAAGAGGTGGACTGTTTCGACCATGAGGCTGCTTTCAGTCAACTAAGACTTTGAGTCGCTGATGCCGCACTTCCGCTTTATGTTCCAAAATATGCTTAAACGCATGCGCCATCGAAAACAGAAAATTATTTTCTGTAGTATGGAAAATTTTTACATTTTATGTTCTTATTTCTCTTTCCGACTTCGGTTTTTTGTAATATTTTAATGCATGACAGCTGTTTAACCACTTCAGTACTGGGCACTTTCACCCCCTTCCCATCCAGGCCAATTTTCAGCTTTCAGCGATGTCACACTTTGAATGACAATTGCGCGGTCATGCAACACTGTACCCAAATTTAAATTTTTAAAATTTTGTTCACACAAATAGAGCTTTCTTTTTGTGGCCTTTAATTACCACTGGGTTTATTTTTTTGCCAAATAAACAAAAGAAGACCAAAATTTAGAAAAAAATGCATTTTTCTTCGTTTCTGTTTCAAAATTTTGCAAATAATCTTTCTTTATAAATTGAGGCCAAAATGTATTTTGCTACATCTCTTTGGTAAAAATAAAAAAGTTATATAGTCCACAAACTTTGGTATATTATATCTGAAAATAGGTCAATCCGGATGTACTGATGGCCTATCATTTCTTGAGGCTCAGAAATGCCAGGACAACACAAATATCCCCCAAATGACCCCTTTTTGGAAAGTAGACAGTCCAAGCTTTTTAGTAAAAGGCATGGCAATTTTTTTAACCACTTCAGCCCCAGAAGATTTTATCCCCTTCCTGACTTGAGCACTTTTTACAATTTAGTACTGGGTCGCTTTAACTGACAATTGCGCGGTCATGGAATGCTGTACCCAAACTAAATTTGCGTCCTTTTTTTTTCCACAAATAGAGCTTTCTTCTGGTGGTATTTGATCACCTCTGTGGTTTTTATTTTTTGCGCTATAAACAAAAAAAGAACGACAATTTTGAAAAAAAAAACTATTTTTTACTTTTTGCTATAATAAATATCCCCAAAAATGTTTTTAAAAAACAAATTTCTTCATCAGTTTAAGCCAATATATATTCTCCTACATATTTTTGGTAAAATAAAAATCGCAATAAGTGTATATTAATTGGTTTGCGCAAAAGTTATAGCATCTACAAACTATGGGAAAGATTTAAGATTTATGGCATTTTTATGGCTTTTTCATTTTTATTATTTTTTTCTGCGATTTTTAGCTGTACTGTGACATTGCGACGGACAAATCAGACACTTTTGACACATTTTTGACATTTATGCAGCGATCATTGTTATAAAAATGCACTGATTACTGTGTAAATGTCATTGTCAGGCAAGGGGTTAACACTAGGGGGTGATCAAGGGGTTAACTGTGTTCCCTAGTTAGTGTTTCTATCTGAAGGACTGATAAGACTGACCGGTGGAGGAGACATATCGTTGTTCCTACTTGGTAGGAACAAACGATATGTCTCCTGTCCCCTGACAGAACAGGGATTTGTGTGTCTACACACATAAATCCCCGTACTAGCGCTCGTGCCCACGAACGCGGGTATCCGGCTGCGATCGCACCGGCCACATGCATCAGGTATCCCGCCGTGCAGCGCGCGCCCCCTGACGGCTGTTAAAGGGTACAACGTACCCATATGGGATTTTGCCCAGCAGAGCCATTTTGCCATGGTATATCGGCGTGAGCCGGTCGGCAAGTGGTTAAAGTTTTTGCCACAATTTTTTGGAAAATTATTTTTTTTACACACTATCACCAAGGCAGTACATATAACTGGTGTGACAGTGATCAGGGACACTGACTGGTGACAGTAAAAAAAAAAGAAGAATTTTTTCAAAAATAATTTTTCTTCTTTATTACATTTTTTTTTTGTTTGTTTTACATTTTTTTTTTTGTGCATACTGTGACTAGAGCAATACTACCGGACAGGGTAGGAGACCTGATTTTTTTCTTCTGATGCAGTTAAGTAACACTTACCAGACTTGTCCTTCCGCCAGTCTGTGATTGGACAGTGAAAGAAGAAGCAGTGCACTAATGAGCTCATTGCTCTGTCACTTTACCTTTTCCTTCTTTCCTTCTCTCAGCATGTCCCTTGTTAGAACATGAGCACTGCAGCACAACTGATTGGCTCCTTATGTTGCTTCTCCTTCATTCTCGGCTCTGCTGTGCTATAATGAATTCACTGATGTATTAATCAATAAAGGGCTAAATTAATTTGTGTATGTTATCAGCTACTTGGACTAAGCTATCCCCTAAACGTATCCCTAACCCTCTCTAACCTTTTTCTTTAGTTCACTTTATCTTGCACTAAGAGCCTATGCATTGAATCGAAATCGAGTCCTGCACTAAAAGCATGCAATGTCTATGTGTCAAAAATGATTCTTTATCATATTATTTTTTTTAACCAAGATAGACATATATTTTCACTGGTAATCTATCTGTGTAATGCTACATGTGAATATGAAATACATAGGACATTTGGCAGAGTTCAAACATTCTTTTTTTTTTTCATAGCAAATAATGCATTATGCTAAAGTCTCTGCACCAAGAAGCTCAGAATAACCAGGCTTGTAGGCGAGTGCATTCTACTTTCTCCACTGCAGGTGGCACTCAACCGCAGCGGCATCGCAGAGGGAGATGAAGTCAAAAGGAACATGGTTCCTTTATGGTTTGCTGGGTCACTGGGGCAGCCATCTGGTTGAATGCTGGCAACCAATGTGACTCTAGCACCCATCTTAGGTGTGACAGGGTCTATGTAAGACCCTGGCTCCTGGGTTTGTGGTGCATTCCAGCTTGTGGGTAGTGTAGGGACAGGTCACCCGTCTGTCAGGGACAGTATTAGCGGTAGGAAAAGTTTCTAGACTTCCCCACTTGGGATGGGTCCCGGCCAGGCTGCATTCTGCCCCTCGAGACATATGCTGTCAGCTCGGCTGTAACCTGCTCCACTACACATTGCCGTTATCCATGAGTGTTTTTTGGTTGGGCCTCCTTCCACTGGGCTTGTTGTGAACTGTTATAATCTGACTTCAATAAGTTTTTCAACTGCATCTGTACTGAGTGTATTTACTGCCTCTGAACCATGCTGCACCTACCCACAGGTTTCATTTTATTTTATAAGGAATTTGTCTAAATTTAAAGACCTCTCTAAATGATATGTGTATGCAGTTTTAGGTCTGCACAGAAGCAGAAACACGTCTAGTACCCGGGCAACTTCAGACCACAGTGTGAACGAACAAGTCCATTCACACTGTGGTCCATACACACAAAGCAGCATTCTTGATGCTGCAAACAACATTCTTCTCTACACAAAGTGAAGAGAGACTTTACCTAAGCTTTTATGTGTATTGAGACACTGTAAAAAATATGTCATTTTAAGACCAGTATCAGGGGTCGTTGGGGATAAGCACTGAGAACCCCACTTTTGACTCTTGTGTGTATGGGAAACACATCTAGTGCTTGTGCAGCTTCAGACCACATTGTATCCAGTGGGGGCGCAGTGTGAATGGACAAGTCTGGGGTATTGGAACTTGCTCGTTGCAGTAGACCACACTCCTACATACACTATATTATCAAAAGTATTGGGACACCTGCCTTTAAATGCGCATGCGCTTTGATGGCATCCCAGTCTTAGTCCGTAGGGTTCAATACTGAGTTAGCCGACTCTTTGCAGCTATAACAGCTTCAACTCTTCTGGGAAGGCTGTCCACAAGGTTTGGGAGTGTGTTTATGGGAATGTTTGACCATTCTTCCAGAAGCGGATTTGTGAGGTCAGGCGCTCATATGGACGAGAAGGCCTGGCTAGCAGTCACCGCTCAAATTCATCCCAAATTACAGTACATTTAGCAATAAAGCGACATCTGTGGTGCTGTTTGGATGTTTAATTTTGAAAGCCTAAAGGTTTAGCTCTGAGCAGTGCAGGGTGTACCAACATGGCCTCCACCACCTTCCTACTGTTGGCATCCAGCTTCTTTCAAAATGTAACATCCAAACAGCATCACAGATGTCAACGCACTATATTTATTTATATACGCTCACTTTATTGCTAAAACTACTCTGAGATTCAAGCTGTAGCTGGGTGTAGTAAGATGTCCGCTGCCTCTTTTGGTGACTGTAGGTGTTCTGTCATATGAGCAAACCTGGTAGCGGTGGACCGCATGCGCAGGTGATGGAACGTCACTTCCGTTACCTAATCTGACGGGTCACGGATTCTGACCGAACACAGGCATCCCGATACTTTTGGTAATATAGCGTACACAAAGTGGGAATTTTACCAAATGCTTGTGTGTATCAGAACACTGCGATCAATGCGTATGCTCAAGACCAGCATCGGCAGCCATCAGTTTGCATTAGGAATAGGCACTGAGCACCTCCTTTTGGCTCTTTTATATATGAGGCTTTAAGGTAGTAGTAAATGGAGCAGAATTTACAAGGATGATCACTTTCAAAAATTGTTCAGCGTAGGTTCTAGCTTGCAAATTTGCTGAAAGTATTTTGGTTCATTGTAAGTATTCATTATCGGCCAAATTTAAGTCTGCTAAAATGTGTGTGATCATTATTATTACACAGTATTTATATAGCGCCAACAGTTTTTGCAGCATTTTACAAAATTAGAGATGGTAAAGTTACAATACAATCCAAAAGGATTTAGTGGGCTCTGCTTTCGAGTGCTTACAATCTAAAAGGGAGGGGCAAGTGATACAAATAATAGAAAGTAGAAGTTGAGTTTATTAGGTGAAGGCCAGATAGGACTCCTTTGAAGAGATAAGTTTTCAGGGATCACCCAAAGGCAGACAGATATGGAGATAGCCAGAGAATGGTAGGAAGTTTAAGAGGAGGGGAGAGGCTCTGGACAAGTCCTGAAGGTGAGCATGGGGGTAGGTGACAAGGGAGGGGCTAGAAAGTAGGACATCTTGGAAGGAACAAAGAGGATGGTTTGGGTGATATTTGAGGGCAAGTTTGGTGTTGTAGTTTGGGGCAGAGTTGTGGATGGCTTTTTATGTTTTTGTTAGCATCTTGAATTTAGGGTGATCAGAAACCAGTAGAGGGATTATCAGAGAGGGGTTCCGGACACAGAGTGGTTGATAAATTCGATGAGTCTGACGACAGCATTTGCGATGAAGGGACTGAAACTAAAGGTAGGCCAATGAGGAGCAAGTTGCAATAGTTGAGGGATTATTTTTGTGGTGTTGTTGATGGGGAGTATTATGAAAATGTTTCAGAGGTGAAGGTAGTAAGATTTGGACAGCGATTGGATGTGGGGCCGAACAGGAAAGGTCAGAGTCCAGGGTTACAACTAGCACCCTGATCATTTTCACATCCTTCCCTCGTTCCCAGAAAAATGCTTTTTACCATGGCATGGCAAAAAGTCTGGAGGTCTTGACATTGTGGCGGTAAAAAAATGGACCGATTTCTCACCACCCAGTGTTTTCAGTATGAAATACGTTCACATATGTCCAAATATTAATTCCATTGTACATTCATGCTGTGACAGACAGCTAAATACAACCTTTATCCCCTGTACATGTACGCAACAGGCTCTGTAAGTGTGCCACGCTATTGTTAACCACAAGAATGTTTGCTCACGGGTGGCGCTATGTACGGTGTTACACCTTAGATGCAGTGCGGTCCTCCATCCCCGCCAGTCTTCATGCTCAGTAATGTGACTCTGAGTCCTAAAGAACTCACTAATCTCCACTTGTAAAATCCTTTGAGCACAATACAGCGCGGAGGAGAGGGATTAGACGCAGAAAGCATTGCCTATTTGAAAGCAGATATGTGTTTTTTTTTTTCCTTTATGGTGTTAGATAAGACAAAGCAGGGAACTTGTAGCACTTACACGTCTTCAATGCAGTAACATCTTTGAAGATAAGTGAATTGTCTTGCGATTATCTGGTTCCTGTTACACTGATAATCATATTATGTTATTTGTCTGTGTGACTAGGGGGAAACAGGATGATATCGCTGGTCTTGAATGTATTTTTAATGCTGATGCTCCGAATATGGATTTGCTGCAAAACTAAAGGCACCTGCAGACATAGGATATTCTCAGTTGGGCAACAGTTGTCATGTCAGTGGATTCCTGAAGACAGTGTCGTTTAGATAATTTAAGGGAAATATATTGGATTGCTTCATCCAATCATTATTGTTTGTGCTGCAATTTAGCTGGCATAGGGGTATTGTGACAATCCTGATCACATTAACAGGCTTGCTTTAGTGATCCCAGTGCACTTGTTAATATAATGTTCATTTTAATGCTGAATTCCAGCAAAGAGCTAAATGCATGAATTCCAGTTTCTAAAGGCTAAGGGTTTTTTCTTTTTCCTAATGCATTCTCTGCATTAAAGGATATGTTCACCTTTAGTAACATGTTACATGTTACACCCATATTTAGGGTGTGACATGTAACATGTTACTAAATCACCTGCCACCGCCACAAATGCGTCGACTGGGGATCCCGAGAAGAGGCGCATAAAGTGCAAAGCAGGTAAGTATAACATGTGTTTTATTTTTAAATTAAAAAAAAATAAGGATTTACAATCACTTTAAGTACATACAAAAAACCTGTTAAAGGATTGGTATTTCTGTCCATCCAGTCCTGAAATTACACAGCACAACAAAGTGGATGACATCGCTGCAGGGGCGGACTGACAACTCATGGGGCCCCCGGGCAATAGGAGATTATGGGGCCTCCGGGCAATAGGAGGAGATTATGGGGCCCCCGGGCAATAGGAGATTATGGGGGCCCCTAAGCAATAGATTATGGGGCCACACAGTATACACACACACACACACACACACAATATACACACACAGAATACACACACACTGAAAAGGTACTGGAGAGGCGGGGCAGCTATAATCTTGGGATTTTTTAAAAAACACATATTTTTACATACTGTCCCTGGTTTTATTGAGGCTGGCAACCCTGATGGGGCCCCTTAGTGGCATGGGGCCCTCGAGCAGTGCCCGAGTGCCCAAATGGTCAGTCCGCCCCTGCATCACTGTCTTTGTTACAGTGAAAGAATAGAGTGGTGTTCTCTCTCCACCCCCAGTCTGGACAGTAAAAGAACAGCAGCAGACTGATGAAGTCATGTCTTTCCACACTCTGCCTTCTTTTTCTATCAGCATGTTCCTTGTCAATAAATGTTTTTGCAGCACACCTCATTGGCCTCCAGAACTGCCATTCCATCCTCTAGTCTGAGTGCTGCTGTACAAGGAATTGCAAGAGGCAAATGCAATAATAAATTCAGGTACTTACACTAGTTGCATAGAAAAAAAAATTTGGAATCAAACCAAAAAAAGCAAAAAATGCTGACAGGTAGAATTTTATGACAGACGATACGGTATTGATTTGTGCTGTGATGATGTGACTGCCGCACGCATGTGCAGGTATGTTGTACTTGCAGCCCGGCCAGCCTAGCTGGTAAAAGTTCGGAAACTGGATGGAAGACTAATGTCGCATACACACGAGCGGACTTTTCGACCACACCGGTCCGACGGACTTTCCGAATGAACAGACTTGCCTACACACGATCACAGCAAAGTCCGACGGATTCATACATGTTGATGTACGACCGGACTAAAATAAGGAAGTTGATAGCCAGTAGCCAATAGCTGCCCTAGCGTCGGTTTTCATTCGCCGGACTAGCATACAGACGAGCGGACTTTTCAACCAGACTCGAGTCCGTTGGAAAGATTTGAAACCTGTTTTATTTCTAGGTCCGTTGGACTTTTGGGGAAAAAAGTCCGCTGGAGTCACACATGATCGAATTGTCTGACAGAGTCCGGTCCGCCGGACCAAGTCTGCCAGAAAGTCCGCTCGTGTGTACGCGGCATGAGAGAAGCACCTGTCCCCGATAGTAGCAATCACATTACATCACTAGAGGGGATCGCTTGCAAGGTAAGTCTGCCATAATGTTCCAATATGCTGTGCTTACTAGCGCATTATGGCTAACCGCTCCTAGGGATCCATTAGAAAAAAAAAAATCACTTTAATGATATATGAATAAGTACAGACTGTATTAATTTGTGTCTTTGATATCTGTCTGGGTTTATCTTTACAAATACAATACTTTGGTGTTCAAAACACTGCTATTTGTATTGTCTAGGGGTGCCTGGCAATCGGCCTCTGTCATCATAAGTATACTTCTCCCTCCTCTACTTAGCAAAAACACAAGCCAAGTTTGTGCCTATGGAAGGATCAGCCAATACTTATGATTTCCATCTGCGCATCCAAGTGTGCTATGGCTATGTGGCCATACACAGGTAGGTCACTCATAATAAATAACAAGTGTCGATAATTCTAGCTCAGCCTTTTTCAACCAATGTGCTATCTGGGTTCTTCAAGGGTGCCTTTCCAAAATGCCTAAAAATTGCACCGGATTGTGCAAAAATTGTGTACAATCCAGCATATAAATTGAGCCTGCCTTTTTGTTACACAAAGCCACGGGTTTTTCATTGAGCAGCATTACAACCTTAGGCACTGCGCAGGCCAGCCATCAGCAACCTAACAACTGATTACATCATTGGTTGATAAGGAGACGATAGACACCTGCACAGCATCCTTGTTTGCCCCTCCCTTGCTCCTCTCCATTAGCACTGGGATTATGTTTAGCAGTGTGAGGGAGAGAAACTAAAGGAGAAAAACACTGGAATACTTGTCAGTACCAGCATGCAAAGGTGTATTTGCTTTTTTTTTTTTTTTAATAAATCACCTGTAATGTCGTGTGTCCAACATGTGTGGATGCAGCCTTGAAAAGTAAAACTATTAGTTTAGTTTTTACATTTTAGAATGGGGTGCCTTGATTTGTATTTCCACAGCACCTAAATGGTAAAGCCCTGCAATACCTAAATGGTAAAGCGTCTGATTCCCACTGGCAATGCTTGAATCTGGTGCATCTCTTGCATGTATAAGGTGGTGTTTGGCCTCTAAGAATCTTGTTCTATTATACAACAGGACTGTACTGGGGTCACCATTTACCTCTCCTCTATAGAGGTGGGACAATAGCATGTGGGCTCAAAGTCAATAAACTGGTGAAGGGTCTTTCTTCCCATTAGTGGTATCCCAAGATTACCTAAAGTTGCTAAAGTTGGCTAGGCAGCTAAAATCTCAATATCTGACAGTGGCCACTTTAGAGATTCCGAAAGAGTGCTATAGTGACACTGGGAGTTTTAGGAAAGTGGCACACTAACACTTAATTCTAGTGTGGAATGTAGATTCTAGCGCTGGCTACTGTTGCTGCAACAAGGTTTGTCCTACCAGAAGGTCCCAATAGACCCGGAAGGAGAGGGGAATACTCAAACCAGGGATAAAGTTTACATGAGGACAGACATGTCAAAGTCAAATCCTCCAGGGAGTGGCATTATGTCCACTGTGGGCTGTGCTTACTGAATTCCATAAAAAGATTATGGCACGTTGGAAAATGATATTATAGCAAAATCGCAGCTTACAATATTTAATCCCAGAGAAAGGGGCCATAAAACATTTACTGAAGTACTGAACTGCAAAATTATGTTAGGAAGTGTAATACATCAAATTAATCAAATTTTAATGTGGTAATGTCACATTACATTTTTTATGTATATACTTGTATTGTGGCACATTGAAAGTCCCTATTACAGCCCCTATTTTGGAGGTTGGACTACTATAATGTCCTATGTGTATATTTTTTATCATCCACCCTCCCCAGCATATACTTACCTTTCCCTGACTCCCTTTCTTCTCTGTTCAGAGCAGGGAGCCTAAGGAAATACATGATGCTTCCAAGTGTGGAGGGCCAACCAGCACTGTTATATGGGAAGTTCAGTGCCTTATGTAATCTATGACTCTGGTGACCCATAACTTAAACAAGGCTTTCATTTTGCTCTCGTCTTCTGAGCGAAAGGGGGGAGCGAAAGAGGGGAGCAAAAGGAAGGTTACCAACTGTCGCTAAATCCAAGTGTCAATAAATATTTCTATGTATGTTAAAATAAATACCTATGTTTTCTGCTGTTAAACTCTAATCCAACCAAAAAGAAATCACTGGCTTCAATGTTCTGCAGCGATGAAGGGATCTGCAACCACTGGGTGCAGCAGGAGACCAGATGACCGACACTCCCAGATGTGTTGATTTCTAAGGAGACCTCAGAGAGTAATTTCTCTTTAGTAAAGCGGCGTTCTGGGGCAGTAGAGATATTTACTTTCTTCTTTCCAAGGACATCTTTTATGGCCACTTCAGTTGAGTAGCAGAGTTGCTTTAACAATGGCACTGTGCTAGTGACAAGTCCTCTTTACGAGCATAATTTCAGATTTGGCACAGTAATTGTCTGCACCAATGCCTGCTATAACTCACAAAATATCCTGCCCAAACACAACCAACCAAGCTTACCGCCTTCAACATTGCCATTTCTCTCTGTCTAAATTTCAAAAGTGAAGTCTTAATTTTTTTTTTGTGCTTAGTCTTTATAAAGTCTTTTTTTTTTTTCCTTGTTACTTTTTTTATTTTTAAATTTAAGTAGATCTGGCATGGAATAGCTGTACAGTTTTGAGTGGCCTGCTATTACAGCCCGCTGTGCGGTGAATTATGCCTGTGTTTTACACTTGTGAAGCAAAAGCGGATTAGACGGGGCGATCAATGTATTATCCCATATTTCTCATTGTGGGCTGTGTTTCCTTTATAAAAAACCTTTGTAGACTAAATGGCTACTAATGGCATAATTACAATTGTTTGTCACCAGCGTAATGTGTGACTGCCTATCTCATCACGAGGATGTAAGCTAGATAAAGGAGGAGTTTTGGCAGGAAGACAAAATGGACCTGATTTATCACAGACCAGATGTGCCTGTTAAAAGCTTTTTTGCCTGCGAGAAGCCTCAATTGAGTAAAGCGGGAACACCGCGTGGCTCCACATTCTGCCGGCTCGGCGCAAGTTATAAGGAGCCCTAGTTTCTTTTATTGCGGCACTGAGCCTATTGTGTAAAGAAACCTTAAAGGAAAATTGGTCTAATTAAAATGTTAAAATTAAATAGCCAATTAAAGGGTCAGTCATCCCAAACGTTTATTTGTTAGTTGGGTTGATATCAGTTGCATAGATCAGTTGCATCAGTGTCTGATGAATGATAATTTTTTTTTTCCTTTTTAAAACCTTTGAAAGCTTTGACAACTTAATGTAATTTCAAAAGTCATTTTGATCTTTTTTCATTATGAAACTCTCCAAAAAAAAAAAAAGGACCTGGTGATCCCGCTATGAATGTCCTTGTTTAGGCACATCTTGTTATAGCATGACAACACTCTCTCGCTGTTCCCTAATTGTGCTAATGCGTAGTCAGCCTGTCACATGGTATTCCTATGGAGGTAAGAATTGACTATTTCAACACACATTGGGAAGTATAAAAAGAATGAGAGTGCCACCTAATGCAAGTTCAGTACTTTTTACATATGACAGGAAGTCAGAAGAAAAATTCATTGTATTTTAGGGGCTCCAAACTCCCCCTTCATCAGGGCTTAGATGCTACCAATAAAAAAGCAGAATACTTGACAAAAATATGTAATGTAAAAGGATAAAAAGTGTAATGATTCTGGGTGCCAGTCAGGGCTGGTACATTTTATATCCTTTTACTTTGCATTTTGTGGTCCAATATTCTCTTTATTTCCCAGCCAGTATGTAAGCCATGATGAAGGGGGAGTATAGAGTCCCTGAAACTTCCTGTCATATGAAATAAGGATTTACTGGACTTGCATTACATATGTAGTGTTCTCATCTTTTTTATACTACCCTGGGGACCTCCAGGGTTACGCTGCCTCTAAAATTTGGAATCCAGACCCATTCTTGCCTACCATTGGGTCCAGCACTGTACCAACACACCTTCTATTAAACACACATGAAGTAGGTGTGGTCCACTGTTGTCACCATTAGGAAACCTGACCTGAGAAAGCCCATGCAGCCATCGTTGCAAAGCATGTAGACCGGAAGTAGCTAAGGAGGCTATAGCGGTATATCAGCACTGAGAAACAAAGGACCTAAAGTGTTGCTAAACCCAGTCCCCTGCATTCACTATATATGGTCTCCCACAGTACACAGAACATAGGAATGCAATTATTTTAGTAAATATAAACTAAATACCCTTTCTCATCAGCAATATATAGCAGTCTTGTGACTTCTATCCGTGTCTGGTTAAAGCTTGTAGGAGGAGTTTTCATTCTACTCTGACTGTCCTATGTGAAAGCATGACCCCTGACCTTCTGTCTGGACAGTGCTGATTGGCCCTGTGCTGATCACAGGCACTCTCCCAATATAAAAAAATAACAAGCAATTTATACCAAACTGAGCATGTGCAGAGTGCCTCCAAAAGCTTTGCCTTATCAGGAGATGGATTGGGGACAGTGGAGGAAGGGGAAGATCAGTGAAGACAGGATCAAACAGCCTTTTTACACAATGCGGAGGATTAACCCCTTAGGTTCCACAGTGAGTATAACAAGCATGCTTTACCTCATATAAAGACTGATTGTACTGTTGTGGGTTTTGTAACACTTTAAAAAAAGTATTTTGTAATAATATCAATGCCTCGTATGTCTTAGGCCAGCACCTTTTCTACCTGTATGTAAGGCACCATTCCATTACAGGGAGTGTAACTCTGCGTGAAACCACAGCATCTAAACACCTGTTCTGCTTTGTTTCCTTTTGACTTTCTCTGACTCTCAGCTGCTTAACTTTGAAATGTAACACGGACCTGAAACCTGTTGGTTTATAAAGGGATGCAAATTAAATGATCGAAAAAAAAGTTGTCCTTATTTAGAAGAGATTTTTAAAAAATATATATTAAAAAAGCGTGCTAAAGAAAAAAGATTGTGTGGGTCACCGTGTCACCGTTCCTTGTCAGTGTAAAAGGTAAGCGGATCTGTACCAGGAAAAAGAAAATTCCCTGTGGCAATAAAAGATTTCTTGTGTTCAAGCTGGACACTGACAAAGGCTTTATCAGAAAACATGAGCCTTAAAGAATATTTAAACCCAATCACTAAATTCTCATAGAGGCGTTAACATGTCTTTTCAGCAGTCTTTGTCTGCATTTTTAAATCTGTAGCTTTTATTGAAATAATACAGGTGATCCTGACATGAAGGTCCTTCATCAGCCACTTCCTTCAAGTCATAATTTGACAATGCTCTGTGTCTGTCCCCCAAATGTGCTCCTGTGTTGTCACCCTGCCATTCGGAAGTGACTGCAAAGAGGCTGAAAGAGACATTTATATTTGTTCAGTGCATTAATGCACGTGAGTTCATATGTGCTCTATCACACGATATCACGCATTGCATTTGGGCAGCCCTTTGAAATCAATGAGCTTCCAACCTATGTAAACATTCCAATTATCGGACATGTTACAAAATATTTGCTGCAATGCACTGTTGTTTGTAGTGTTGCCATGCATTGCATTGGGCTTGATCACACATGTGACCAGGGGGGCAGTAAAAAAAGGTGTTTGAGCGTTGGTTTGCCCCTGACCACCCCCTTTAGCCTAACGCAGCAGGCAGTTGGGGTACATATCCCACAGCAAAATGTTAACACTAATTGCTGAATGCAACCTACTCCAGTGAGCTGTGTTCAATCGATGCGATTGCAGCTTGGTGGTGCAGGGTTTCCAAGTTTAAACAGGAAGTGATGAGACGATATATCACCTCCCAGCTCCCAGTCAACTGCCCTCTGAAAAACATTCAGATTTTTAGAGGGGCGGACAGGGTCTCCAATCGTGTAAATGAGCCCTTAGGGTTTAGGCCCGGTTCACACTGATGCAAATTCATAACGAATGCGATGCGTCAAACACACTTTAAATTCGCATGTCATCCCTAAAGTCATTGTTTTCAATGACGGTTGTTCACATACATACGTTGCGATTCCTCTACAAATGCAATGCGATAAAAAAAAGGGTCTTGTGTGAATTTACTGCATTGCGAATTTAGTCTCTATAGACATCAATGTAAATCGTTCTTGAATTGCATTGATGGTTCACATATGTGCGAATTCGTCACCTCCAGCTCCTCCTCCACACTCTCCACACACTCCACAAAAACCAGGAAGAGAACAGGAAGTTTTGGGTTCCATTGGCCAGACAGAAATCGCAGTCACCTCCCAAAATGACAACTCATTCCAGTAGAATTGCATTAAATTTGCAACAAACATGTAATGAATTCGCATAGAAGATGCGCAAAGCAATTGGGTAAAAATCGCACTAAATTCACAACGCATCAGTGTGAGCCGGGCCTTACATCTACTTTAACCTAAGTTCTGTGTAATCCAATGTTTTCAGGTCTCAGAGGGCTCCTCACATGTATTTAGGGTGGGTCAGCTACCTAAAGCCAGTGCACCTTTCTGCTTCATTTGTCACTTCTTGCTGTCTATGGAACAACGGTTTAGGCCACATATGGCAAACACAAGGCCTGTGAGCCGAATCTGGCCCGCCAGGCAATGTCATGTGGCCCTTGCAGTTTTTCAGTCGGTGCCAGCTCCAGCTCTCTCCCTCTGCTTCCAACTCCTGCTGTCACTGCTTTGCTCTTGGTGACTCATGGACTCATGGAAGGGCCAGATCTCCAGAATCTGACAGAAAGATCTCCCTGCAAGGCGAGGCAGAGCCGAATACACTAGTGCTTTAGCTGCCTACACAGGTAGGGAGACGTCTACACAGGTGAGGCAAGGTGCTAGAGTTGGGCCAGGGAGGAGAGAATATAGATAGAAGGAAGCTTTGAGGGGGGGGGGGGGATGAGGGGTATGGAGGGAGATGTGTGCATAGGTCAGAGTCCAGGAGGAGGAGTGGATATGAGATGTTCCACACTGTACATAGTGCACCCCTAAACCCTGCACTCTGTACACAGTGCACCCCTGAACTTTCTACATAGAACACCCTTAAACCCTTCATTCTGTACATAGCGCACCCCTGAACTCTGTACGTAGTGTAATGCTGGCTCCCAAACCCTGCACTCTGTATTTAGCGCACCCCAACTAAAACTAGCCCTATTAAGGCAATGAAATTGAGTTTGACACTCCTGGTTTAGACTATCAGTTTGTTGCATAAGGCTTTGTGTGTGTGGGGCAGAGGAAGCAGCTTACAGTGGGCATATTTGGGAACACCTCCTGCATCAAAAAACAGGCAAGCGAATAGGGTTCATAGATCACTGACAAAAGAGAGTGGAGTGGACCAGGGCAGTGCAGCAATGTGTGGATTATAACAGGAACTCTGAAATATGTTTTACCTTGGAGTGGGGGGTGGCACTGAGGGAAGTCAGCATGCTGTAACTTGTATTTTCAAATTAACTGGCTACCTCCGATTGCCTAATTTCCCTCTAAGCTAATAACATCTGTACAGTTAGCAATGACACGGCCATCAATTGTTTTAAAGGACCAGAAAAAAAGAAAACAATCCCTCGAGGCCAGGGAAGAAGTTATTCACATGTGTGCAGTTATTCAAATTATAGCACAGGACAAATTTCTGTATAAAATGCATAACAAACGCACCTCCCACGTGTGTAAATTTAAAATATGGCCTTTCTGGTAAATAAAATTTGCCCCTTGCAACAGCCATAGGCTGACTAGCAAAATCCCGAACAAAAACAAAAGACCCAATTATTTGCTTACCTGTGAACTTGCAGGAATTGACCTGGAATGCCAGAATTTCATTGCGATTGCCAGGTCATTACCGGAACGGTCAAACCTCCAGGAAAATGCTAGTAAAATTTTTCGGACTTCTCTTTTAAGCCGTTCAGATTTTTAAAAGAGAAGTTCAGGAATCAAAATTAACAAACCATCAAACACGCCTAGATTGCTGCAGCACCGATCCCCGCTGCAGCTGCTCCCAGCCGCCTCTACACCGAGAACTGAGTGATGAAATGCCACTGATCGCTCAGTTCTTGGTCTTCAGTGAGCGGAGAGTCAGTGATTGTCAGTCACCGACTCTTTGCTCTGCCCCTCCAGTGCTCACTGAGCACTGGGCTGGGTGGCACCAGCTGGCTCAGGCTTTCAGTTGCTTGTTGAAAGGCTGAGCCAGCCGTTGGTCCAGGCATCTGGGTGGATCCTGACATTAAAGTCAGGATCTTTCTAGAGTCTGGAGTGGCTCTGTGACGTCAGTCGACAGCGAACTCTAGGCGGCTGTCGGCTGAAAATGGGTCACAAGAATGCAGAACGAAGTGCACTCCTGGGAGCTACAGGATAAGCAGGGCCAAAAGAGCTTTGGCTCTACTTTTCCTTTAAGCATGCCCACCTACCATTTCACCCCCCCACTCCACCCCCTATTCCAGAAATTAGGATTTTGAAAAGTTCCCAGATCTGATCATGGCGCTCGCTGTTTCCCTATTTTGATGCCTATTAGAGCCTATGGCTCTATTCAGTTGCTTCAAAAAAAAACCCCGCAGCTGTAATTCAGACGCCCGGTGCCCAAATAGTGGGTGGCAGCGGCGGCCATGGATAGATTCATGCAATGCATGAATCTATTGGTGATATAGGGGGTGGCTAGAGAGAGGGGGGCAGCACCATGTGCCCTTGTGGACGCACCGCCACTGTAATCAGAAGAGAAGGACGGCATCTAGGAGATAGAGGAGGGGTTTGTGTTTTACACGCTTATAGAGAACAGTATCCAGACTCAGTGGCCATCCATTGAGATAACCAAACAAAAATGAAACCTGATGAAATAAATTTTCATGTAGAGTAAGTGCATTATAGCATTTCCAGAATACGCACTACACTGAGGATGTAGATCACATGAACCAGATAGTAGTATTGGACACCAGATTGCAGGCTCCAAGGTGATAATCCTCATCTGATGTTCATACTATAGAATGAATATGCAGTTCCCATATTTTTGTCCTTGTAGTTTAAAGCGGAGGTCCGCCCATCCTGCAAAAATTATAAGCCAGCAGCTACACATACTGCAGCTGCTGACTTTTAATAATAGGACACTTACCTGTCCTGGAATCCAGTGATGTCGGCACCGCAGCTGATGTTTCCATCAGCTGTCGGGTGCTGCCGCCGCCATTGCTGGTAAGGGAACCCGGTAGTGAAGCTTTACGGCTTCACTCCGCGTCCCTACTGCGCATGCGCGAGGCACCGCTGTGCTCTCCTTCTGGCCCGGCAGCGGGGAATAAAGGAGGGAGCCGAGCCGCTGATGTAATGCGCCGCAGCCCGGACTCCTGGAAGTGGAGATAGAGTACCTGTCAAAGGTATCCCCCCCCCCCCCCCGAAAGGTGCCAAATGTGGCACCGGAGGGGGGAGGAGATGAATGAACGGAAGTTCCACTTTTGGGTGGAACACTGCTTTAAGTAAAATATATTTTCCTTTTTGTAATGGGATGACACTGTGTATTCTGCACTGTGTATTCTGCAGTTGTCACCCTGTAGACAGTTTAGTCTTAAACTGATTTAGAATTGTTGCTGCATTGCACTATAACTGGGGCAGTGTGTACTAACATGTCCACTGCCCATGTTAACTTGTGATTGGGCAGTCAGTGGGTGTTAAAACTGCGACCCAGCCACCTAACATGAGCAATACCAAGGCAGAGGAGACAGCCACCTTAGGTGCTTCAGCAGGAAGGGGGCTCCAAAAAGGGCAGGATCTGCTACCGACACAGCTGAAGTCATTCACAGCTCCATGGGAGGGGATGCACTTTGGCCTTTTCAACTTGGGTGCTAAAGGATTTTGTCCCATCACTGTTCTGGACCATTGTTAGCAGCAATTCAGTTCTCCCTTCGACAGACTGCCGTTTTTACCATTGGTTCATACACTGAAAGGCATATAATATACAGCACATTGGATATTTCCCAAAACTGACTGCACAGTTCCAAATGCTTGTCATTACTTGTTCATTTGCCATACACTACCCAAGTACTGATGGCCTATGGTCATATCCAAGCACCATTTGTGATCACTGATTTCCAGGCAGTGTATAGCCTAGTGTGCAGTGGAAAACTGTTTTGCCCCTAATCTACGAAAAAGACTTTTGCTGTTGTTGGAGACCAGTAAAAGGTATAAAGTGTTTTATCACTCAAATATTTTGTAAAAACGAAAACCGTGACTATGAAATTGTGCCAATCCCTTAAATTCATACATATAATGTCTCCTAGGCAGCTATAGCACATTGATTATCATTCAACATCAGACATGTAATGCATAAAATAAAATATATAAATTGCAGGTTACCAGTGCTTGGATGTGGTGGCTGCATTTGTTTTCTTTTTCTGGCTTTGTTTCCTTTACTTTCCCCTTGTATCCCTGCCAGTAACATACTTGTCCAAGGGCAACAACGATCACTCACCCTACTGTAGCTTTGGAGAAGCTATATGGTTGTCTTCCTAGGCTGCTCTCCTGATTTGGGCTACAAACACCTCCCCTTCTTCTCATCTCTATCAGAGAGAGGAGTTGTAATGTAGTTCACAGAGGATAGCTGGGAAGGCTGATAACATTGTTTGCAATTTCAATTTAGTGCCCAGGAAGTTACTAGAATTCTGGCAGGATTAACAGGGAATGTTCCTTACTTGCAGAAAAATGAATGCAGCCACTGCAACTACGATTTTGTTCTTGGGTTTAGTTGGGCCTTACGTCATTGATACCTAATTACAACCCTTGAGATGCTACAAGGCTTGCATACTATTTGGGTACTAGTAATATTTTTGTATATATGCAAATAATTGTTTAGTATCTTAAGTGCTGTATCTATATATACGGTAGCTAATTTCACATTGTACATGATATTTTCTAATGTATTACCCATTATAAACCTCTCCTGTTTATTGTAGATCAATGGTCTCCAAACAGTGGCCCATAAGCGGATGCGGCCCTTTGCTTGCCTTTTTTTGGCGCCTGGGGCCCTATTCCTCCCATTGACACAAGGCACTATTCCTCCCCTGGACACCAGCAGTAGGGCATAATTTCTCCCACGCACACCAGCGATGGGCACTATTCCTTCCAAAAATGGGGCGCTATTCCACCTCCTACTGACCATGTCCTATGTAATTTGTTTTGCTTCTACTGACCACCAAATCTGAGGCATTGTTTTCTCCTGAGACATTTACTACCCCCCCCCCCCAAGTCTGAAGGACGTTATACTAGCCCTTTGTGTAGAAATTTTTAGACCCCCTGTTATAGGTGTAGTATAGATTATTATGTCACTTCCCCTTCTTACCACCTCATCCAATCAAAGAACGCTGTGTCAAGTGTTCTCTGAATGGTGCCCATGCAAGCGAATGATTTCCTGTGTGCTGTAAGCAGCGGGACAGCCACTCAGCACGGGACCCGGAAGCTAGCAGTGATCTAGTAATTGTGCCTACTACAGTGAATTACAGCTTCCATGGGGATTCCACAGAAATGACACATACATACATACATACCTTATAGGACTATGCTGGATCAGTATAACTGTGCAAAAATAGCTATATCTAAACTTTAGCCTTACAGCAGAACTATAGGCAAAACTTTTTTTTCATGTTGGATAGAATAAGGCAGGGTTCCTTGTCAGTTTTTTTTTTTCGCCATCTGTATCCCATTGTGGAGCTTTACCTTCACTTCCTGTTCAATAGCCAAACAGGAAATTTGAGTAAATCCCTGCAAATTAAGGGCATTCCGTGGGGATCTCCAGGTCACCAAAACAAGTGCCCCCATTGGAAGATTTCTCCCATATTACTTTTCTGGGGATAACCCAAAATTTGGGGTTTCTTTTACTTCCAATGATAATAGTAAACAGGATAGATAGAAAGGGTGAATCTCCTTAATGTGGGGACACAGCCAGCAATAAAAACTGACAAGTGTTCTAATCCCTCTCCACTCTATCCAAAACTTAAAGAAAAAGTTTTGTCTTTTAGTTATACTTTAGTTATACTTTAAAGCGTCCACTTTTGTTTAGAAAAAAACATTCCCCTCTGGGTGTTTGATGTACATTGCAAGGGTTATAATGACCTTTGTTGCAGATTCCTACCTTTTTTGTTATTCTGAATAAATCCATGTGTGTTTGTCTGTGCCTCTGTACCGAGTGGGTCTTATGGGAGTGGTTTCATATTTAACTGTCAGGTGTGCAGCTGCAGGGCACTAATGAGGAAATCTGCTGGGCCTGCATCCCTTTAGACATGCTCCTATTAAAAGTATCTCTCCAAAAATGACATTTTTGTTGCTGGGGATGCCTGAAATCTGACTTGTATCTTAGGCAGACTTCTGGGAAAATAGGTGAGCCAATCACACAAGCAGGAAATTATGTTTCTGGGGAGTGGTCAGTACACATTCTGTGTACAGAACAACTCTAGGTAGCCATATTGCAATGCATTCTCAGAAAATTACAGCGGCTGCAGATTGAAAAGGAAAGGTAATTTTTAATAACATTAAATTACAATATGATTAGTGTGGCAATTATATGTGCTATATTATTTTTTCTTTATTTGCTATTTTTTTTCCCCATAAAAGTGGAGTTACCCTTTAATTATTTGAAATCTGGCTTTGTTCTGCATTGCCACGTACTGTATCAGCTGAATGTAATAAGGCTTGCATTGGGAGTGCTCTGATGGAAAGAGGAATGGCATGAGTGGATTTTAGGAGAGAGCTAAGGGTACATGTCTTTAATACAGTACTAGAGGTCTAGGAAGGACAATGACAGAGTCTTTAGAATTGCTGATTTGGCTGTTAAATGGGATCTGTATATGGATGGAGTTGCCCTTTAGGCACCTTTTAGTTCACCACAAACAACATGCCAATAGAATGAGTCTGACTTTTAAATGGCTGATCTGGTAGCCCTAATTGAGGATGTGACCCAGCAGTGAATATCAGGAGACCGGTGTGGCGCAGACTCTTGGCATTGAGTAAGTATCCATAGGACAAAAGGGATTTAAATAATTAGGGAATAATGTCACATTATTCCTTTCTTTGAACTCTTTCCTCCAAGCTCAGCACTAGCGCTCTGTGATTAATTGATTTGCCTTGACCACTTGAGCGCCGTTATGCTCTCTCCGCGCAGCGTCTGTAGCATGCTGCAGGTTTCCACGCGAACCTTGGGGATTAATGAAGGAAAAACAACAGCTGCAATTGTTTTACATGTTATCAGACTTCTCAGTCATCTCATGCTTTTTAAGTTCAATCGAAATGTTATACTTACAGCTGTGCTGCAGATTTGTTAGAGAGAGGCTTTTATAATTGTTTTTTTATGTGTTTGTTTCTCACTGACCTGTTTTTAGCCATTTTCTTATGAAAAGTGAAGAGGAAGTTTCAAATCTTATTTCAAAAGTTATTACATAATATCCATATGCCCAACTGCATGCAGTGCTTGCTCGGGCTAAAATTGAGGATTAAATATGTTTAGGAACTTCAGTTAAATAAAAGAAAAAAAAAAAAAAAAAATATATATATATATATATATATATATATACAGGGCCCTCTGATTCCTACTGTATCAAATTGTATTGTATTTGTACTGTCTACCCTCAAGTTGTAAAGCGCTACGTAAACTGTTGGCGCTATATAAATACTGTATAATTATATATATATATATATATATATATATATATATATATATATATATATATATATATATATATATATATATATATTTAATTATTTATTTTTATATCGTGTATTTGCAACGAAAAAAAATGCATAACTTTGATGCTGAATAAAAGTATATCTAAAGCCAAACTTTTGTTTTTTTTAGTCTCTTTTTTTTTTGTCAGGTTTTTATTGTTGATGGGATTGTCGCCAGGACTGAAAATGAGGGAACATTTTTAGACCAGGAATGAAGGGGAATTCTTCCACTGGAGAGGCTTGTGGAGACAATTGTCTAGAGCGGATTTCCTTAATTTTGGAGAGTTCTCCTCTCACTATCTGTAGGGTCTTAGATCTAATGGCGAGGAATACTCCCCTTGCTTCCTAATCCTGCTGCCTCACTTCCCAACTGATCCCCTAAAGCAGTGGTCCCCAGACTGCGGCCCTATGCTTGCCTTTATCTGGTTCTTGAGGCATTATTCTTGCCACTGACACCAACAATGAGGCATATTTCTTCCCACTGACACCAATGATGGGGCACTTTTTCTTCCCCTAATACCAAAGATGGGGCATTGTTTACTCCCACTGCGTACAGTCTGGCCCCTCGAAAGTCTAAAAGACACTAAACTGGCCCTTTGTTTAGAAAGTTTGTAGACCCCTGTCCTAAAGTCACTCTTCTTCTTTGTGTTACTGCCCCTCTTGCTGATGTGATCACATTGAAGGCCCACCCACATTGCAAGGTAGGAGAGAAGGAGTGCTGGCTGTTGCAGGAGTGTGAAGAAAGGTAGCATTTTCTCTCTTTTTAAAGAGAAGTTTGGCCAAACATTTTTGCCCATACTTCTCTTTTGGGTCACAAGAGTGCACTTAGTTTTGCTCTTCTGTGACCTGGAGTTAGCCTGCTGTCGACTGACTTTACAGAACTGCTCCGGGCTCTGAAAGGACCCTGACCATATTGTTGGGATCCACTCAGCTGCCTAATTAACAACTGGCTTCGGCTGTCAGTGCGCAGTAATAGCCAGCTGCCTCTGCCCCTCTCCAGCCCGATGCTGAAATGAACGCTGGAGGAGCAGAGTGGAGAGCAGGTGACTGACAGTCACTGATCTCTACTCTGAAAAGATTGAGAGCCAAGTGATCAGCGGTCATGTTATTTCTCAGTTCTTGGGCTTAGAGACGGCAGGGGGCAGCTTGCAGCATAACACCAGTGCTGCAACATGGAGGAAAGTATGTTTTTTTTTTTTTATATTTCCATTAGTTTTCTCTATACAAAACAATAATTTTATCTAAATATGGTGCTGGGGCGGGGGGGAGACAGGTTACATTTTTTTTGGCCCAGCCCAGGGTTCAGCTTTAAGGAATAATTAATGTTAAGGCTAGATTTGGGGTTACAGGGAGGGAAGGGAATTGTGAGGGTTACAGTTACAGGGAGGGTTAGCCTGTGGGTTACAGTGAGGAATAGCGTGAGGATTGAAGTTACTGTGAGGCTTAGTAATCAGGTTGCAGGGATGGTTAGAAATAAGGTTGGGGGTACAAAGAATGTTAGAGTCAGGGCAACAGGGAGAGCTAATTTTGTGGCTGTGGTTACAGGGGAAGATGGGTCAACTTTGAAGTTACAGGTAGGGCTAGTGTTTGGGGTTACAGGCAGCGATAGTTTCAGGGTTAGAGTTACAGGGAGGGTAAGTGTTAGGAATATAGGTAAGGATAGTGTGAGGGTTTACGTTACTGTGTGAGTTAATATTTGGGTTTCATGTATGGTTAGTGTTAAGGTTGGGGGTACAGGGAGGGTTAGAGTGAGGGCAACAGGGGGAGCTAATGTTGAAGTTACAGGAAGAGCTAGTGCTAGGGTTAGGATTACAGGTAGGGTTAGTGTTGGAGTTGTAGGGAGGACTAGTATTAGGGTTACAAGTAGGGTTAGTGTTGGAGTTGTAGGGAAGACTAGTATTAGGGTTATAGGGAGCGTTTGGTGTTAGGGTTCTAGAGGGGATTAGTATTTGAGTTACAGGGATTGGTTTGTTTTAGTGTTAGGACTACAAGGAGGGTTAATGTTGATGTTACAAGAAAGGCTGGTAGGGTTAGTGTTATGTTTGGCGTTACAGGGTGGGTTACTGTTAAGGATGGAGTAAAAGGTAGGGTTAATATGAAGGTTAGTGTTAAAGGGAGGAGTAGATTACTATTGGGGTTATAGGAATAGTTAGCTTTAGGGTAATGACTACAAGAAAGGTTAATGTTGTTCTTACAGAGAGGTCTAGTGTTTGGGATGGGGTTACAGGTAGGGTTGGTGTTAGGTTTTGGAGTTACAGGGAGAGTTACTGTTAAAGTTTGAATTATAGGGAGGGTTAGTGTGTGGGTTAGCATAAGGGTTAGTGTTGGGGTTACAGATGATCTTAGTGTTAGGATTAGAGAAAATGCTTAATCTGAGATTTAGTGTTAGGATTTGGGTTACAGGTAGAGTTAGTATAATGGTTACACAAGGGGTTAGTTTTGCAGGTAGGGTATGTGTTGGGGTTGTCTGTGTATGGTCAGTTAGATGACAGGGAAGCAAATTTTTTTTTTTCAGGTGACCATTCAACCCCCTGCCTCAAGCTGAGGAGTCAAAGCAAGTACGGCTCAATAAGAGGCACATGAGCTTGCAGAATTCTGATAGTAGTTTTGAATATTTTTAATATGCCCCACTGTGACTGCTCTTCTTTAATTATTAAGTAACCACACAAATGTAATTGATAAAAGTACATAAAAGCCTGCATACTGACTGGAGCCATATCATGGCTCACCCATAATGCCCTGTAACAAAAGTGGCACCAAAGACAAAGCCTCAGGATGTTGACTACTTACCGATGCTCCAAGCAGCTCTCTCGTTGCAAAAATATCTACGTATACATGTATAATAATGTATTACTTTTATCCTTTTGTTGATTTTGGTGGCTTCTGCTAAACAGGTGGTTTTCAATGGCAGTTCCAAGTGTTGTTTTAATCACAGCTTAGTTACCATGGAGAAAAAATTCAAGAGCTTGGAAATACACAGAAGTGAAAATTTAAACTGCATAGATAATGAGCTAAATTTAGAAAATGATTTACGCTTACCACTTCCTTTTAATATGATAAAAAAAGGTATGAGTAATAATCAAAGTTGTGTGTGTGTGTGTGTATGTGTGTGTGTGCGCACGTGTGGTGAAAACATTTCTTAATGTAGATTGACGCGGTAGAATGGGAACAGAATTGCTTGTTTTCGCAAGCAATATGGCTGACTCGACCTTTCCTATCGTGTAGTGTAACAGCAAATCGGCATATGGATTTCCCATTTGTTCTTATAATGCCACACATGCAGTAACAGTTGACAGGCTTCACTATATTATTAGCAGTTAATAGAAATGAGCAGTTTCCACAATAGTAAATACTGGGTTCTAATAGCACTATTCAGGCATTATGCAGTTTTTATTGTCACAGGCCAGAAAAAGTATTTATCTTGCTCTGGATCCAGTATTGGAAAATTGGCCTAGGAATTGAATCCACAAGGTGGTAACTGGTCAAATTACAACCAAATTGGTGAGGGGGGAGGGGCAGAACTAATGATAGGTCGGGAGTGGACCTTAACATTTCTAAAGGCTTTTCTTTGCCTGAACACCATAGGGGGGTTTTCTTCAACTTCCGTTTCCTGTGACATTAGGACAAGAAATAGGGGGAGCAGGGCCGGGACTAGGAGTGGGCAGGAAGGGGGGCTGCCCTGGGCACGGTTGAATCATATGAGGTGTGGGGCGCCCCATGGAGAATTGCTGCCATTACAATCTGACAGAAGTATCGACAGCAGCATTACTACTACTATCAGCATTAGCAGGAAGTGACAAAGCCAAATCTGGAGAGGAGAGAGCTGGGAGGAGGTTCGGCTGTGTTCTTTCTCCCCTCCAGGTTCTCCCTCCTGTCACTGCCACACTCCTGCATCGGGACTGTCAGATTGGGACTGAGCCAACCCTATCTCCTCCCATGTCGGTAGGGGGTGCATAAGCAAACCCTGCTCAGTCCAATGTGACAGACAGTCACATCTCTATTGTGAGTCCCCGTGGCCGCAATCCCATACCCTGCCACCTCTCCCTGGCGGCTGCCTGTCAAAACTTTTAAAACCACAGAGATTTGCTGCATTGTGTGTGGGTGAAGGGGGAATTGTACTGGGGACATAACTGGATGGAGGGTGGGGATAGCTTATATTTGTGCTGGGGATGAAAGTATTCATGCTAGGAGGTGGAGGGAGAAGTGGATTAGTGCTAGGAGGAAGGGTTGGGGGAATGTATTACTGGGGGGAAGGAGGGAAAAGGGGGAAATTTGGGCTAGGAGGGTTAATTGGGGAAGAGGATTTATACTGGGAGGAGGATTTTGGAGGGGTGGCTTGAAGGGTCATAAGATTTGTTGTAGGAAGGAAAATTTGGGGGAAGTGGAAAGATTTGTGCTAGGGAGTGATTTGCAGAGAATGTGCTGGGAAGGGTGATATGGGGGATTTCTGTTGAAAGAGGGACATTCGTGCCAGGGGGAGGATAGGGGGGAGAGGAGGAATTTGTGGTGTAAGAGTTATTCTAGGAGGAAAAATTTGGGAGGAAAGAGGATTTGTCCTGTGACGAGATTTTTTTTGGGGGGAGGGGGAGGGGTTGGAATTGATGTTTGGCATCTTTGCCCTGGGCCCCCAGATGGCCGAGTCCTGGCGCTGAGGGGGAGCTGTTGTGTTTGGGACAGGAAGGCACAGAGCACTTCGCCCAAAGCCCACCCAGTTGACAATAGTATAATATTAATAGTTGCTATTGTCACACTGATTCTGCCTCCCATTTCCTGATTGGCCGAAAGGAGGAGCTACCCTACTGGCCAAGGGAGGAGGAGGGAGGAGATGCATAGCGAGGACACTGCCGTGATGCCAAGGAGGAGACGCATGGCGAGGACACCGCCGTGATGCCAAGGAGGAGACGCATGGCGAGGACACTGCTGTGATGCCGAGGAGGAGTCGTAGGGGAAGTTGGTCGCCCAGAGGGAAGCGCTGCCCGTGGTAAGTGTTTTGGGTGACTGACCATTGGGGGGGGGGGGGCTGTGCACTGCTTGCTGCCCATCCTAAAAAAAATACCACCGGCCGCCACTGGTAGCAACATAGGGGTCATTGTGGGCTTGTTTTAAGGCTCATTTATTGCTTGTTAAAAATAAATAAATACTTGAATATTCATGCCTGGCCACAGTTTCAACTTTTGCATGGAATTTTGTTTCTTTACAATAAAAAGGACAGTGATTTCAAAGCCACTCCCACAAATTGGAAACTACACCTGCTGATTTATTTATTAAAGGGTTGCAATTCAGCTCCTAAGGCTTATATCTGGGTAGAGTTTTAGTTACTAAGATAGGATATGGTGGGCACCTAAAACTGAGTTGACTAGAGGTGATAGAGAAGAAATTGGGTTTAATCTTCCCTGCTTCAGCTGTATTTCAGCCTGCTCATCTGATATGCACTGCAAAGTTTCAGATTTGCGCCTTTTAAAAACAACGAAGTCTATTCTGAAATCCCTTTTAAACTGGAATTAGCATCGTTTACCATTCTCCTACCTTGCAGACCAGACGAAGTTTTCAAGGACAAAGCCAGTAAAAGATACACATTCCTCTGTCCCCCAGCACACAGACAGAGCAATAGCATTTGGCAACAGCTGTTCTAACAGATATACATGGCTGCAGTGAAAATTTCTTAATATAATTCAGGAGACTCGGGAGGATTCTCTGATACAATGCTGCCAACTAGTAAAATGTTGAATTTTTTATCAGCCGTCCGATGCGAAGAGCTACCAGGCAATCCTTTCATTCATGACCAGATGTTCGGTGAGGGAACACTCGGCAGTCTGCTTGAACCTCGTGGCCCAGTAACCGTTGCTGCACCTGAATGTTGGCAGCTGGCAGGCCTTGGAGAGTTGTGGCCTGAAACAGGAAAATGAAGAGGATAAAGTTTAAGTGAGCTCCTGATATCCACCTGTGTTAGCGTAAAGCTGAAGCCAACACATTCAGGGATCGCCATTACAGCAAATGTAAATTAGACATTGGTTTATATGAAGGAAATCGAGGCAGGCTGACCACTGTGGGCCATTTCGCCTTGTAAGTAAAAAATGGCTAGTAATGTAACTCAAGCCAACAAGTAAATATTTCATCTAAACCAGTGGTCCCCAACCTTTTTGGCACCGCGGACCGGCATTGTGGATGGAAATTGTGCCAAGGCCCGAGGGGGGTATGTGGGGGTCTGGGTGATGATGCATTTTTTTGCAGCCAATTTGTCAGAAAAAGGCTGGTGTTAGCACTTCAATCATCACAACACCATGGTTAATATGGTGTCAGGATGATTGAAGCGCATTCTTTTTATTATAATATTGTAATATAAAATTAAATAGTTCAACTCACCATAATACAGAATCTGCCACCAGATGCAGCTTGTCACTTGCCACCAGATGCAGCTTGCCACAGTGCCTATCACCAGATTGCCACTTGCCACATTGCCTGCCACCAGATGCAGATTGCCACAGTCACATGCCACCAGATGCAGATTGCCACAGTCACATGCCACCAGATGCAGATTGCCACATGCCACCAGATGCAGATTGCCACAGTCACTTGCCACATGCCACCAGATGCAGATTGCCACAGCCACATGCCACCAGATGCAGATTGCACATGCCACTGTCTCCTTCCTCCTAGATGCAAATTGTCACTAAGCACAGAGGAAAGGCAGTGGAGTGGTGGGTTCCGCGTGAGAGAGAACAGCGGTGATGCGGGCGGGCAGTGGGAGATGTCATCTCTCTGCTCGCCTGCTTCACCCCCAACAGTATACCGGCCGGGCTGTGTGGGCAGAACAGCAGTGATGGTGGTGGGAGATGATGTCATCTCTCTGCTCGCCTGATTCACCCCCAATAATGTAGCGGCGGGGCTGTGTGGGCAGAAGTGCAGTGTTGGCCGTGATCTCTCTGCTCGCCTGCCGCCGCCGCACCTCAGATTATGGAGACTTCGCGGCCCGCCTGTAAACAGGCTGTGGCCCGGGGGTTGGAGACCCCTGATCTAAACCAAATTTAGGTAACTAACAAAAAACACCCTTTACTGGAGATAAAGATGAGCAGAAACTACTTTGCAACAAGGTTAAAACAGTATTACATTTTTATTAAACACGTTGAAACATTGTAGTAAAGACTAACAAAAAAGTTCAAAAAAGCAAACCCGACAATTCTTTGAATTTTTTGTTATGCTTTGTTTGAATGTTTAGTTATTCTTTGCTACAATTGTCAGTGTGTTTAATAAAACTGTTATACTGCTATATTTAAAGTGATTGTAAATGTAATTTTGTTTGTAAATAACAAACATGTCATACTTCGCTCCTCTTCTCTGGTCCTCCAGCGGTGCTCCTGGACCTTCCCCCTGCCCAGTGCAAACCATAGCAAGCTGCTTGGTATGGTGGGCGCTCATGCGGGCTCGCTCCCTAGCTGTGTAGTGTGCCTCTGCCCCGTCCCCACTCCCTCCTCAGAGGTTGTAATTGACAGGCTGAGCCTGTGAGGAGGAAGCAAGCAAAGAGAGCTGCTTCTCTCGTGCACTGCCCCAGATCGAGATCAGGCTCAGGTACATATGGGGGGTGGAGGGTGTAAACCCTTCCATATACCCACTGAAGTGACTAGCCTCAGGGGATGCACAGAGACGGAAAAAAAAATCCTCCTACATAAGTTAGTACCTATGTACCTGTCTATCTGCAGTCTTCTCTCCTCTACATCCGTTCAAAGTGCAAAATTTATAAAGCTTGTCTGAGAGTTCAAAAAAATTGGGCAGGGAGCTGAATTTACTCTACAGAGGTCAGTGAGGAGAGATCTGAAAGCTTATTGGAGGGAAGAGACACCCCCCCCCCCCCCTTCTTCACACATCTTGCAGGAACAGAGCCGAGACTGTCAATCTGCTAGAGGTCCCTCCCCTGTAACCATTTTTCTCTTGGTGTCAGGAAAACTTGTAAGAAGTGACTCATGCTGATAGCAGGGGAACAAAGCAGCAGACAGAAATGACACCTAGCGCTTTTATTTGAGATAAGTACGCACTATAGAGGGATATGCTTTGTTCATATTTCATGTTAAAGGTTTTCAACCCCTTTAATGTAGAGAAAGCATTTAGAACCACTTTAACCTTGTTACAAAGCTTGGTCCTGTTGTAGTATCTTTATCTCCAATATAGGGTGCTTTTTTTTGTTCGTTATTAATGTTGCAGTATAATGTGTTTAACTTTATAGTTATTTGATGCACCTGCTTTTTTGAGTCAAATTTAGGTAACACGTGGAATCAATACCTTATTATACTTTGTAGTCACATCTCTTTGAATTAAAAGATAGAGTGAAACTTTTGGTGTGCTGGAGTATTCTGCCACCAAGAGTCAATGTAGCAAGAAAGGCCATGGACCATTTCTGAAATCTGAACCTTTCCAGAATTTTGCACTGCAGGTCCCCAGCACAGGCAACATCACTACTAAAGTTGCCCATGCACTAGTAGAATTTCGATTTGAAAATGTTTTTGTTTTCAGAATGTTTGATTTTCTAATCGTTAGTGGGGTCAAATTGACGCTATTTGATTGCAGTGACGAAAAAATTAAGAAGCAAGCAGCATGTAAAATGTTTCTTGATGGAACAAAATTCTAACAGTGTGGTTTTTGTTTGATAAAGTTATTTTTTCCAAAAGTGAGTGATAAAAGCAAATTAAATGTTTAATTACTTTTGAATGCAAACATTTGTTCAAAAATCTACTAGTGTATGGCTGGTTTAACTCTTCATCCTTGTCCTTCAGCACACTCCAGAGTGTCTGTATTAGGTTTAAAGCAGCTTTTCTCTCTCTGTGTACACTGCCTTTACCCAGCCTGATTATGTCTGCATTTATCCACACTGCCCTTCCTACCTACCAAACCATCTTCAGCAAGCTGTGCTCTCCAGTCCCATTTTTGTTTTTTAAGCTTGAAACTATATTAAAGTGTTTTTGAGAAAAAAACAGATATGGCAGTTAGATATCCACAAGAACAAGATGAGTTGCATGTGAAGATATCTTATGCTCATGTCCCCTGTCTTTAGTACATTATCTTTACAATATCTGCACTTGTTCTGCTTACTCTTCCACATTCTGCATTCAGCGCAACATACTGGGGGTTATTTACTAAAGCTGAAGAGTGCAAAATATGGTGCAACTCTGCATAGAAACCAATCAGCTTCCAGGTTTTTTTTCCAAAGCTTAATGGAACAAGCTGAAGTTAGAAGCTGAATGGCTACCATGCACAGCTGTACCAAATTCTGAGTGCACAAGTTTTAATAAATCTCCCCCACTGTCTCTGAATCGTTGGGTGGTACCTTGTCTCCAAGCATTGTGTTGTCCACATTCTCCACCAGCTGTCCTTTCTGCATTACTTTGTGTCTGATCACTTCCCTTGTTTCCTTGACACCACATATGTTTATTTTTGCCCAATCAGTATTATGATTTTAGTCAGTGTAGGTTGTTCTCTCCTCTTAGTGCTTCAGTATTGTGTTTTGCCAGCTGTTCTCCATTAATTCATATTGCATTTCTTTATTAAGGTGATTGTAAAGGTACAATCTAAAAAATAAACATATCATAATTGTCTGCTCTATGCAATGTTTTTGTGCAGAACAGCCCAATCCTCCTCTTGTAAAGTCAACCACCACCCCCCTCCCCCACCAGTGCTCCTGGCTCCTTCTCCTCTCCTAGTGCCCCCATAGAAAGCCGCTTGCTATGGGGGCAGGCATGCAGGCTCCATTCACGCACACAGTGTGGCTTGGCCCCACTCCTACTCTCCCCTCACTGGATTTGAATGACAAAGAAGCAGGAGCCACTGGCTCCCACTGCTGCTTCTATGTCCAGTGAGAGAGAGAGCAGCGCTGCTGCTTTTGGGCACATCGCTGTACCAAGATGGGGCTCAGGTAAGTATTTAGGGGGACGAGGGGGCTGATCACAGAAGATTTTTTTTACCTAAATTACCTACATGCAGAGAAGGCATTAAGGTAAAAAAAACCTTCTGCCTTTACAACCACATTAAGCAGACCATGTTCTTCTTCTACTGTCCTCCTTTGCAGTGTTGTTCATGTATTTAATTCCCCCCTCATCTATGCTTCCTCTCTGAACATATTGTTTGCCATAGAGCTTCATTATTGTCCTTTTCTTCATGAAGTTTCTTCACTGCTAGCCTCAAGAATTTCATTGGCCGTTGTATACTTTCTTTGCACTACAACAGCCCCGGTCATGACATTTGCAAAAGAACTGGATGCATAGCCCTTTGCTCCTCCAGTCTGCATGCTTTATCTCCTACATTTATATTAGCCGCAGTCCCATATCAGAGTTCCTATACGCCGTGCATTCCACAGCCTACCTAACACACTGAACATAGTAATACATTTTAGGCATGATTGCAGTGAACCAACCTGTAAAGTAACAGTTTTGAAGCAGTGAGTCCTGGAGTTCAAGTTCATATGATTCCTATTTTCCATCATATCTGAGTAAATCAAGCTGAAATGTGAATTTACTTCCGGGTAATGGTCACAGACCTAGTGACTCATCCTGCAGAAGAACCTTTGATGTCCTGAGTTCAAAATCCCACTTGTGTATGGGAAACTAAACTATAACTATGAGTTTACTACCCACAGATAATGTTGCTTACTGTGCTAAGAAGCAGCTTTCTTTGTAACGGTGATGTTGAATCCCCAAGCCTCAGGTTTGTATTAATTGAATATGAAGCTCAAGTACAAATGGTACCAGAAAGGTTACTTGTGTCTTGAGTTTGATCTCTCAGACTGATGTATAATACAGTTTGGGTTTGCTTGTTGTAACTGCAAAAATATGTACAGTATGTTTTGTCTCTTCCCCTTTTTCTGCTTGTTCTTATTTAGTTATGTCAGTTTCCCTTCATGTCACCTTCCATCTTTGCTACCTGCACAACTTCATAGCCTGCTGTCATTTGTGCCTTGCTCTCTCATTGCTACTGATACCCGTTGCATGCTACTCTAGTTTTGCCGCTTACTCCACCTCCATGGTGGGTTGACCTTCATGGCTTGTACCCCTGCACTTGTTCCATCCAGTTAAATCCTTTCTCACCTCTCTGCAGTGCTTCCATGGTCTTATGTCTATGTTGTCCAGTGCAAGCCAGCAATAAAGGTGCATTTATGGCCTGCCCTCCACCCACCATACCGTCACCTCCATGGTCATCTCTGCAATTGCTTCACTGATCCATCATTCTCTACTTCTTCTGTTTCTCAGGTCTTAGCTTGTTCTACCTGTCACTTACATCCCGCTCTTCTCTGTCATTGTCATTGGGGGGCTGGGAACCCATGAACCTTTTTGCTGCATGTTTCACTATTTGTTTAGAAAATAAGGATAGTGTTAACATTAGGAACAAGTAGGACAGCCGGCTACCCAAAATGCATGCCAGGATTAGAAATAGGGTAAGCTTGTCCAAATGATCGCATTGGATAAAGATTTAGGTACAGGAATTGATGAAGAGGAATGGAGGAAGTGGTCCTCTAGAACAGTGTTTCTCAACTCCGGTCCTCAAGGCACCCCAACAGGTCATGTTTTCAGGCTCCCCATTATTTTGCACAGGTGATTTGATCAGTTTCACTGCCTTAGTAATTACCACAGCTGTTTCATCTGAGGGAAATCCTGAAAACATGACCTGTTGGGGCGCCTTGAGGACTGGAGTTGAGAAAACCCTGCTCTAGAACATATAAAGGTATTATGATGTAGTACCTATTGAGGCCAGTTACAAAGTACTATCTCACTGGTAATTGGTACCTGATCGTCTCTTGAAAATGTTCCCTGGTTCCTCCTCTTCTTGTTTCCAGGGAGGTGGTGGGTGTGCTCCAAGGTCAAACGCTTTTGGATAAAAGTTCACACCCTGATTTATATAGTTATTATGGTGAATATTGTCAAAAACCCTAGGGTTGCCCTTCTGAACGAACCAATTGAAGGAATTCCCAGACATACTCAAACATTAATATACTTTAGATTCTTACCATCCAAAATTACAGTCGTTATCATTTGGAAGAACTCCGTAGTGGATTTGGCGGGGATTAAATTAAAAATGACATGGTTAATGACCAATGAAAAGATGGTCAGTGTATTGAAGGATACTTCCTCGTGTTTTGTGAAGGACTGAAATCCCTGGATACTCTCTATTCAAACTCCTCCTTGAAGCTGGGTTCACACCTATGCGATTTCCCCACATCCAGTTTGCATGACAGGAGATTGTGACCGACTCTCTATGGAGCCGGTTCACTAATCTCCATTGCGGCTGTGGAGCGGCTGCATCTTTGGCTCCGTTTCAGGGCCGAATTCAGGCAAAAATTCGGCCCTGATTCATACTTGAAACAGAACAGGGACGCACCGGACCCCTGCTGCAAGCCGCATCCGTTGGAGGTGTGAAGCTAGCCTAAGGATGATTTGTGGTGGCTGGGACAGGCTTCTGAACAGGCTGTGGTTTCCTTTACCTCTTCTTTTTACTCCTTTCCCTCGCTTCTCCTTTCTTTATGTGCAAGCCTAATGCCCAATAGAGTCATATGGGTTACACCTTATTGTGACAATTGTTTTACGTTCTATATGGTTGCTCACTAGTGGGTAGTTGTCTCTATATGGGTTAACACACTGAACTCTCAGGCTTACCATGCCTGACTACCTTAATGACATACACCGAAAAATGATTTAAGAGAAACCTCTATTGAGAATGAAAGCTGGAAACCCATGCCACATCCCATAAATAGAAATATGCAAAAGAGAAATGCCCCAGGGATTGTATGGGCATGGGAAATAAACCAGATCATATAAAGAGTACAATACAGTAAAAACGTACAACATTTATTTGAAATATATATATAGTCAATAGATTCGATGTACATAGATAGAATACCTATAAAAACAGTAATATATGACACACTAAATGAACCGCAAAAGATTACTGATATGCACACATGATCTACACATGAAGTCGATCAAGGTGTGTTTACAATATACCCGACATGTTTCGGAAAAATAAGTATAGTATTTAGTTCCTTCTTCAAGGGTTTGAAAAATGTTGTTTGTTCTATTGACAAAGAAAGAGAAAAACAAAATAATAATACAAAATTCCTGGTAGATAAAAATAACACTATATATAATACAATGGCTGTTTTATGGCATGACAAAACACTAACACTAACAATTACAGAAAAAAGATAGTATTCACACAGTTCATGTCTTTTTTTGCACAGCAAAATAGATAATCAGAAAAGTGAGGCTGAAAACTTCCTGCTCCACTCCACCATATGTTCTCTGGACACGGAAAAGTTTGTATATAGGGGCCGATAAGGGCCTCATATAAATTGGTAATACATGAATCCAAAGCATCAGGCAAGGGGAGTAAAAGAGGCTATGTATTGAAAGGTAGCAGCACTTGCATCACCGCACAACACATCACTGCTCACAGGGATCAACCAAAAAGGTTGGGACACTCGGATCTGTCAACAGAGGGAGAGAGATGTAATGCAATCAGTGTGCTTGCGCAATAGAGCCAAGAACTGGCTCCATAAAAGAGCCTATATTTATGGAGCAGATTGTTACACCCCATGGGGACAAACCTCCACATTAATAAGGTGGTGTCAACCCATGGGTAATGCTCAAGAACTCCAGAGGAAAAATACCAAAAAGTGCTCACCTATCATGATCCTAATGACTTTTATTGCAGGGATATAGAGCGTAAGTACAGTCCTGGCTGTGCAGCAAAATTGGTGACCCCGATTCACCTTTAGGGAGACATGTAGCTATACCTATTTTTCCGAAACATGTCGGGTATATTGTAAACACACCTTGATTGAATTTATGTCTAGATCATGTGTGCATATCAGTAATCTTTTACTGTTCAGTGTGTCATATATTACTGTTTTTATAGGTATTCTATTTTTGTAAATCGAATCTATTGACTATATGTATTTCAAATAAATTTTGTACTTTTTTACTGTATTGTACTCTTTATATGATCTGGTTTATTTCCCATGCCCATACAATCCCTGGGGCATTGCTCCTTTGCACTAATGACATACACTCTTAATATGTTCTGTGCTGTAACTGGCGGAAGATTGTTGCTCCTAATACCTGTGTCTTATCGCTATCAATATGTTGTCCTCCTGTATAGTGAGATTCTTGCTTGTCTCCTTTCACTGACATCTTATTGTCTTTTATTCCATTAAACTTTCAATAAATTGTTTTTGAAACAGAAAATAAGGGCAGTGTTAGATATAGAAACAAGGAGGGCAGCAAGCTGCCCAAAATGTATGCCTGGATCAGGATAAGGTCAGCATGAATACACTCCTTTCTTCACTTCCTTGCCGGGATAATCTTGGTGGCTTTCTTCATCCAGTTGTATCTTTCCTCATTTCTTTCTAAGTTTTACATGGTCCTTCCTCGTCTCTTTCTAAAGCTGGCCATAGATTGGTAGAATTGTTAACAAAAATTCCTAGTATAAAAGTCTTTGGAAAATTGATATGAAAATTCTCAAAATATTCTCTCAAAACTCGTTTGTTGTTTGAAAAATGTTGTTTGCTTTTTATTTGATTATGGAATTGATGGGATTACCGAATTAAAACTCCACACAACGTTAGAAATTTGTTTGAAAAACAAACATCCAGCTCCTTTGAATTTTCTCGTCATTGCGGTTTAAAATGAATGTCGATTTGACCCCACCAATGGTTAGAAAAACAGACAAACAAACTTAGAACCTTCTTTTCCCAAGAATTTTCATTTGAATTTCTACTCATCTATCTTAACTCTTCCATGGACTGATCTCCATGCTTCTCAGTCTCCAAACCAGTAGTAGAGGTGCATCCTCAGCCTGTTACCCCACCCACATACACAGCTACCTTCTCAGGAACATTTGTCCTGCATTTTCCAGCATTCATTTTGAAAATAAAGACAGTGTTAGTGCTGGCCAAAATGAATTCCAGGATCAGAATTAGGGGTGATTTGAAGCGGTCGTAAACTTGAACAACAACAAACAAAACAATAAAAACTTTCTCTGCAAGGTTAGGGCAGAATGTACTAATATGCATCACTTGCTAGCACATTATAAAAGACTTATCTTGAAACAAATCCCTGCAGAGTCACGCTGTTGCGGCTGCAGGGGCTTCCATCTTTACCCGGTCTTCCTTCCGGGTTCGCGGGCTGTGGCCACTTGAATGGACAAGCCGCGATGACGTCACTCTCGCACATGGAAGCAAGAGACACGACCGCGGCACAGAGCTCCGAAGAATATTAATAAACGCGCAAATGGGCATTTTGTTAATAGCAGTCAAAGTGAACGTCAAGTCAAAGTGTTTACTATAAATAAGGAAAAACATTGTAGTAAAAGCCCCATAAGGGACTGGGAAGTGAAGCAGGAGGGTAAAGACAAGAAGATACAGAGGTAGATTTACTAAAGGCAAATAAACTGTGCACTTCACAAGTAGAGTTGCTCCAGAGCTTAGTAAATGAGGCAAAGCTTCACTTTGCAAAGAATACCCAACAGCATGCAAGAAAAATAAAAAAAGGTTTTTCGTTTGCACATGATTGAATGATGAAAATTGGCAGTTCTTCTCCTCATTTACTAAGCTCTGGTGCAACTGCACTTGCAAGTGCACAGTCTATTTCCCTTAAGTAAATCAACTCCACAATGAGGAAGAAAGGAAACGGGAACAATGAAGAGGGGGAAGAAGAGAAGAAAAAGGGGAAGATAAGACACCAATCTTGAATTAAAGTTTTTACTATAAATAAGGAATATCATGGTTCATAGAGATTGAGAAGTGAGGCAGGAGGGTAAAGACAACAAAAGACAATTAGGAAAGAAGAAAACAAGAACACTAAAAGGGGGGGAAATAGAAAAGGAAAGGGAAAAGAAAAGAAGACACCAAAGTTCCCCATGTGGTCCTCATATGCAAGATTCATAAACCAGTAAAACTTTTGGGCAGGATTTAAGAGTGGGCATATTGGATCCATGGGGTCCAAACAGCAATAACAGAGTTTTAATTCTCAAGTGGAATTCATTTCTATTTCTGCAACCCGTGTGTTCCAGTCGTGTGCCTCCTTTTTTTTTTTTTTTTTCCTCAAGCGCTGGAAAGTCAAGCGGTTGTGCTTTTTTAATTGCTCGTTACTTGCTGATTGAAACATGAATGCAGGATTTACAGTAGCAGTGACATCGGCGTTACCTCTGATGCGGTGCTCTCCAGCTGCAGTACGCCCTCAGGAAGCCTTCGCCATGCTCAAAGTTTGTTCTTGGGTGTGAAAGAAAACAGTATTTTCGTTGGCAGGGACTTGCCTTTCATAGAACTTTGCTGCCTTGACAAGAAACCGCAGCATGAGTTCTGCTCTGTTGAATGTTTCCACTGGCAGACTAGGCTTTTTCCACATTTCCTTGCTTTAAGGAAACAGATTTTGAACTTTTTTTTCAGACTGGATGCCAATATATAACAGCTGGAGGTAACCTATAATTTATGTTTGTGTTTTCTTTTTTTTTTTTTTCTTCCCCTTGCTTGTAATCAGTGACGAATGTACCAATGTTAAAATTTGTTTAATTTATATTCCCACGTCTGAAAACATTGCAGAACGAAAAAGAAAACTAAAGGGCGACTCCAGATGAATAGCTAAATATTTGTAAAACTTAGAATGTATGCTGTAATTGTTTTTTATTATATGTTTAAGTGTAAAGAACCTTTGTGTTAGTAGTGTATGGCACAAGCACCCAAGGACACCAATCGACATTTAACCCCACCCCCCCCATCACCTGCTCAAGCCCATATATGTTTTTATCTACAGAAAGACAGCACCAAATTTGTTCAGGCATCATCTATGGTCAGCATCTTCTTCCTGGACTAAGATAGTCATTGAAATCCTGCTGCCTGTGCAGTTCTTGGCTATGTTCGCAAATGTCTGACACAGATAAGCTCCTGCTGCAGTCTCTCTTCTCATGAATTGCTACTAAGTTACAGTGTTGCTTGGGGAGACTGATGGAATGCTTCCTACTGCCTGCAGCAGAATAATGACATCATCTCTGGCCTGCAAAGTCACTTGCCTGGAGCTCATGGATGGCTTTTCATCGATTAAAAAAGCTTTTCTGAAATATTGTACTTGTTCCTGTATAATGTGTTATGCCAGGAAATTATTCCTGCAGATCTTGAAAAGGTAAAAATAATACAAAGCAAAAAAAAAAAAAGTGAGACCTAGTAGTAGAAACATTGATAAATGGTGCAAATGATAGGCTGCCCCTCTAAACCAACAGAGAATGGTCTATGTTTCTGAAGTTATCGTGCAGATCATGAATTTTCTATATGAAAGAGGCCATTAAATGACAAAATAAAAGTGGAACTCCAGTCACATGTTTTGTGGAGTATTAATAGAGCCTATATCAAGTGTGTATTGTTGTCTGTGCTCATATTGGAACATTAACTATAACATAGTACATATTACATTATATACGTTATATGAATATATTACATTACTTTTGGGCCTGTTTAGACTTGCAATTGGGGTGGTGGTAAAAATATGTGGTTGAGCCATGTTATTGCTGCCTGCCAACCACCCACCTTTAACTGCTAAGGCAGCAGATGGGGGTGTTCAGATGCTTTGCTTCATGGTCATAGCGAAAATCAACCCCCTTCACGTTCAGCCAGCAGTACCACAGCTGAATATGACCCATTCATGCAAATGTAGCCACGCTACAGTTGTCCTGCAATCGTGTACAATGCATGTGCTTGTGGTACAGCATTTACTGGATTAAAACAGGCAGCATATGCCCCGTCACTGCATGTCACACATCTCTAAAAAAGCTCTCTGACCCGAGACATATTTTGTTGCTTGTCTAAACGTAGCCTAATTTAATTTAAAACAAATACATTTTGGTAGGAGCTTCACCCTATTGGTGTTCAGTAGGTTTTGTGAGAGCCTCAGATGGCTACCACTCTCTGACTCCAAAGGCATGTACAGCCCCTGTGGCAGCTTTACCTGATCGACTTTACTCTCAAGGACATTGGTGCCCCAAAACTAGTGTAGAAACTAGACATCGGCAAATGGCAGCTTATATCTAGGGCTTCCAGCACTGTTATTTTGCTGTTTGACATGTTCCCTTTAAATCCACCTCCCATGCTGGTCCAGGCCTACACAGCTTTCCACATATCCGGGCCTCTTTGGCTGGCCTTATTTCAAACCACCCATGCACGCAAGCCCACAGACGCTGCCTTGGCTATCTCCCAGACATGGAGACATAAAACAGCTACAAAAACTCCCCACTGCATTCACATCATAGATTACTGGCAGTCAATAAAAACAGACAAACAGCTACTTTCAAACCCTGATTTACAAGGCATTGACACAGAAGATCTTGGAATACTTCTGTTTTGCTAGAAAACGCCGTTAACACGTACATAAAAACACATAAACGATCCATAATTAGCGTGGCAGCTTTATGCGCGGCGGGCACAGACGAGCATGCCGCGTTGCAGCTAACAAATTTCTAATTTATACCCCAGATTTAAGGGCTCCTGTTTAGTCGCAACGAAGAGAGTGCTAAAAAAATATATATTTACTTTTATTCCGCCGACAGAGACTGTTAGTCATTTTTATATGTGCAACCTGTACACTTGTTGAGATTTACAGTCTACGCTGTATATTTATGGCATTTTTATGATATTCTGCTAATTTATTGTAACTGCTGCCGCTTTTCTGTTCGAGGAAATCTCGACTTGTAAAGAGTGTGTCAACTGGCACCTTCCAGTTTAGTGACGCTAAATTAACAGCTTTTTTCAGTTTCTTCTAATTTATGGGGCTCTGGCGGGGAAGTTGTTTTTTGCGACAGTAAGGTACATTGTTTACATTGTTCTCTGTCAGTAGAACATTTACAAACTCAAGGGTATTGAATTAAAATTTAAGGAGGTCCAGTGAGTACAATTTTCTTCCAGCGATGGTCCTAATCTCATGTTTTGTACTCTAGCGTACACAGTGTCCCCTTACATCAAGTGTCCCCATCACAGTGCACCCTAACGTCAGGTGTCCTCATCACAAAGCACACTTACATCAGGTGTCCTCATCACAGTGCCCCCTTACATCGGGTGTACCCATTACAGTGCCCCCTTACATCAGGTGTCCCCATCACAGTGCCTCTTTACAACAGGTGCCCTACTCAGAGTGCCCTTTCTCAAAAGCGTCAGTCATCAGAGTGCCCTCTTACATCAGCTGCCCCCATCAGAGTACCACTGTACCTTGGCAACATGATATATTTTTTGCAGTATTGTTCTGCAGCCAGTAATCTTCATAAAGGGACACTTTTTAGTTCCTATGGGCAATCTCAAGTTTCCAGGCAGAAAGAACAGTATTTATAATATAAATCTGCATGCAGGGCACTGGACAAAGCACTAGGTATAAAAGGGATGTGAAATGATTTCTTGCAGTAATATATGTCTTATGAATTTTCAATTTTTTGAATTTGCCGCCGGGCTCCGCCCACGTGCGTCTCGGCGCTCGCAGGGAACGGAGCCCGGTGTTCTGCCAAAAAAGGTCCCCCGTTGGATAGTGTCCGCCCTGTACTGCGCAGGCACAGCGTTTGCGACGCTGAAAGTCTCCGAACATGAACGGCTGTTCATGAGCTATACACGGCACCTGCACAATTAACACTACATTTGCCACATGCTCTCGATGCTCGTGCAACTGTGCAAGGGGCAGGTGTAGGGGCGGATGCATACAGAAGTAAAGTATTGAAATTGCTTGTGTTATGTATGTAACCCGCCCATCAGCATTGAACTACCCGCCCTTATCAGCTCTGCCCATCATTGTAAAACTGCGCTCTGGCCATCTTGCGGCCTCTTCTGTATGCATCCGCCCCTACACCCGCCCCTTGCAGAGTTGCACGAGCATCAGGAGCATTTGGGAGCATGTGGCACAATGTAGTGTTAATTGTGCAGGCGGCGTGTACAGCTCATGAACAGCTGCGTTTCCTTTGTCCTCCGTACTGCACAAGCGCTGCACCTGCGCAGTACGGGGCAGACACTATCCGACAGGGGACCATTCTCGACAAGACACCGGCACACAGAGGCATCCGGCAGAGGACACAGCCCGTGGACACAGCGGGGGGACATCGCAGGATCCTGAGAACAAGGTAAGTACACTGCACCAGGATCCTGCAATGCAATCCCGAGTGTGGCTCGGGGGTTACCGCTAATGGTACTGAAATGTAACCCCGAGCCACACTCTGGAAAACCACCAGGGAGGTTAAAGACTCAAAACTGGCCAGGCTCTTTGAGAATGCTCCATGTATTGTGCTTTTAACATATGGATTACAGTAAAGATTCATGTTCTAGTACAAATTGAGTTTCTTTGGTCCTAGCGATGCTTTCAGTACATTGGACAAGCACTTTATCTTTATCTTTTTAATTCGTTTATTACTGTTCCAGCATGAGTCTGGCCTGTTGCACAAAGCATGGAGGAATGCAAGCGGACTTCACAAAGCCTTAAAGTGGTACTAAACCCTAAACATTTTGTACCTTAATGCATTCCTTGCATTAGGGTAAAAAATGTTTAGGCATTGGTATTGACCCCCCCCCCCCCCCCCCATACTTACCTAAACTCTCATTCGATTCAGCGCTGGGCACGTATGCAGCTTTCCTCTTCCCTCACTTCCAGGTTACACAGGCTTTGCTGAGGCAGCGGGAGTCATTGGCTTCCACTAATGTTAATCAAAGCCAGTGACAAGGGAGAAGGGGGCGGGGTTAAGTCCCACTCTCTGTGTCAATGGACGCAGTAGCAGGGTTTAGGAGTGAGCCTGCATGAGTGCCCCCTGCGGAAACAGCTTCCTATTGGGGGCACTAGCCAGAGAGGAGGAGGCAGGAGCACCAGCAGGGAACCCGAGAAAAAGAGGTTCAAGGACACTCTGTGCAATTCTATTTAAAAAAATTTTTTTTACAACCACTTTAACCTCTACTCTGAAGTGGAATGACCCTTGCAAGCAAGACAGATCCTCTTCCAACATAAGTGTCTGACCTCACAAATGCTCTGTTTGCAGAATATTCATGGGCACTAAATCTGCTGGAAAGCCTTTTCAAAAGAGTGAAGGCTGTTCTACTTGCAAAGAGCTGGGTGGGGGGCAATTCCATATTAATACTAACAGGTTTGGAATGGGATGTCCAACGAGCTCATATAGAAATGACAGTTTTGTAGTGTAAAAAAAACAATAATTTTTCAGAAGCCGTTCGCAACTTGAACTTTTAATTTGGACCAAACCAGACTTCTTTTTAAAAAAAAGATATGACTTAAGCTTTAAATTTAGCCCCAAAAGTTTATTTTGATATGTTCTATTTCTGACGTGACAGAAGAAAAGAAGCATCTCTTAATTTTGAAATTCACAACTGAGTCCCTTCCTTCCCGTTTTATGTTGTGATCAAAATCAGTCTTTGCCCGTTCATTTGTTTGGATCTTGTGAATTTCTGTTTCCCATCTTCTTTTCCTCCTCTTTGTGTCCTAAACAATGGAGGTTATGGTTCTGCGGCACAAATAAATAACCCAGGACGAGAAAAAACAAAAGGGAAAGAAAAAACTAAATAAACAAATATGGCAAACAAACAAGGTAAAAATAGTTTCTAATCCTCTGGAGCCAGTGTGATTTAAGATGCATTTCTCGTCCTGTTTGCTAAAGAGTGTGAATTTTCTAGGCACATGGAGGTGACACATCTGTGATCTGTGTTCATTGTGTTTTTAGGAATATGGCACTTTATTAATATTGACCTTTTTACATTCTTAACTACAGCTGTCATTTTGCCCCATATTTTTGTACCAAGATGGACAATATTAGTGTATTTTCAAAGGGAGGTGTAAAGATTTGTAAAATAAATATAGTGCAGCACTAAGGATCAGCGAGTGAAGACAAGACAAGTGAAGACATGTGATAGAATAAACAGTGTGCCAATAAGTCCACCAAAAAGTCCAACAGGCATCAGTAAAGTGTTATCCTTAGTAATCGGTAATGGAAGACATGCAGGTGCAGGAGCTATGATGCAGAACCAAAAACAGCAGTTGTAGTATTGTGCTCCCTAAATTAAACAGGTGTGTTAAAGCTTCTTACCAGACAGGAATGACCAATGGATTACAGGTGGTGGAATTGCACAGAGGGGATTAAGGTCTCCCTCTTACCATTCTGTGTCCAGGTGATTGCAACAATACTCAGTCGAAAGTAAATAAAAATAGCGCTCTTATGGTGTAGTAAGGTAATAATAAAGCTTTAATAACAAGGTAAGTATTGCACTCATAGCATGGTGAAGTATAAAAGGCTCAGCGAACATCCATACAACGCAAATGACTTTCCTACGGGCTCCACTCCGGGCACAAATTCAAGCAACCAATCGAATCTAAGTAGCGTGATGATGTCACTGTCTTAGGCCCCACCCTACGCATTTCGTCATAGATTACGTCGTCCAGAAAAATGTAACATCATACAAATCTAAAATAAATACAGCAGCAGCGCTATCTTAACTGCTGGCCGCAAGTGCCCAAAGTAAAAAAAACAGTAAAAGAAGAGTGTACAGTGCCCCCATTGAAGGGAGAACTAAAATAAAAATCACGTAGTGGCAACCCGCAATTGAAAAATACTATAACAGCGCCATCTGATGGAAAATTACAAAAATAGCAAGTATATATTATTATGAATATCTCATTGGGTGCAAAGATTTAAAGAGGTTTTATAAAAATGTGTTAAAGCTTTTCCACTAACTCTTCTCAAGAGGCTAGTCAGGGACTCAAAGCCATTTTTCTTGTCTTGGGGTTCTTTAAGCATTTGAAATCACAGTTGCTGGGAGGCACTGGTTGTTAAAAGGAGGTGCTGCCAAAGATACTCATAGATGTCTCAACATTCTGAAATTTCGAACAACTTTCAGCTGTCCTGTTTGAGATCAGCATTGTTTTTACAGGCTACAGCTTGTATACCATTGGCCAACTCACAAGATGCTGGGAAATTCAAGTGCGTTCCCTGATACTGCCAATGGGCAGGTCATTAGATTTATCCTTTTTAATGCTACAGAAGATTATCGGAGACCATGGACATATTACAAGATATAGTTACTGCAGACATGCAACAGAGACCATGGATAATTTGAAGTTTATTTGATCAGCTCCAGATTAGGTTAGGACTGCAAATTGCTTAACTCTGAGCTGCTAGTATGCTGCAGAGAAGAGCCCTTGTTCCCTTTGTGGAAGCAGTGGTCTTCCTACAGAGGTCCAACTAGTCCTCAGCTAAATCAGAACTAGAGCTTTCAAACCAGCAGGGGGCATGTGTTTTGCTGATTGCAGAGGTATGAAGTTGATTCAGAAGGTGGCATCTCAGATCTCAGTAGAGAGACTACTGCTTCCACAGAGAGAGACAGGCTGTGTCTGCTTTCTGCTTTCTATGGAAAACAAACTGTAAGGCTTTGTACACCTTTTGTTTTGTGCATTTAGCTGAATTAAACTGAAAAGTGCAATTGGGCTTTAACTATTTCTTGGAGGTCATTGTTAAGCTAGAGGTTCCCCCTAGTGCATTTACTTAACCTTTTTTCCTTGGGGAATCTGGTGGGTTCTGTCTTCCCTATTCATTGTTGGCTGAATAACTAAAGCAGACAAGCACTTTGCCACCAAAACTTCAGGTCCATAGCCTGAATGTCAGTACGTACCCTTGAAGTATGCATCTCCGGGATACCCTTAGATCTGACTTAATTAAAGGGCCATAGTAGAAGCTTTTATTGTACCGTTGCCCAGAAAGGCACAAAGGTCCTTTAATTTTAATGCCTGTGTCATTGTTATCATGGCAGTGTTAACCAGTTACATTTGGGAACCAAATTACGAGGCCTTGCTCTAACATAGAACAATGGTTATTGTCTAGGGGACTTCTAACATTCTAGATCTTCAGAAATACATGCTGCCATAATGGTTTAGGGTGATTGATCCCTCTTTTGCCTCGTTTTTTCAGAATTATTCTTCACAACTTGAAAAAATCGTGCATTAAATGAATTATGTACAAAGTCTAATGTTCGGGATGCAAACACTCTGTGACGGGCCTTGATCACTCAAACAGCATGGAGCCATCCCGCGAGTCAGCGGTTTAACATCACGAAAGAGTTATGCAATGGAGAAGGAAGTGAAGATATTTAGTACTTGTTAGGCATCAAGATCAAATAAAAGAGCATTGAAATGATAAATATGTAACAACAATGAGATGTGGGGAAGAATTTAAAACAAGGAGGTAACCAATTATGTTCATTTTTTTTTTTTCACTTTGCGACGGAGAAGAACACATTTAATTTTCTGCTAAGTTCCCCGGTTCCTGAAAGACGCTTTTCATTTCATGTAGGCTGTCACCATTACATAAAGGGAAAATCTGTGAGGTCCTTAAATCTCATTATTTGAATGAATCTCGCTTGTAGTCAGCTGATCCAAACATACTGTATTTATTTTATTAAATTACTAATGTATATACAGTATGTGGCAGGCTTATAAACCGAAAATCTATCTAAGTATCTAATGCTACTAGTGCTATTGTAACTTTTATCTTTTGAACTAAAAACCAAGCCAAAAAATAACGAAACAGCACAAGGGAAATTATTTACCATGATGAAGCTTGATGTATTTCTTGTGCTGCTGTCTCCTGGTTAAGTGAAAATTTCCTCCTCTGATTACCACCAACCCCCCATTCACCCATCCTCCATTCACGTTTCATTCAAAAAAAGCTGTAGTACAGCTTCTGTGAACTTAGCAGGTGGGCAGAAAGGGTGGGTACAGTCGTGCACTCTTGATAAGACTGCTACTCCTACTGCTGCAATCTCCCAATGTGGCAGGGGTTAATAGAATTGAGGTACCTGTGACGGGTACTTATCAAGAGTGCACGACTGTACCCACCCTTTCTGCCCACCTGCTAAGTTCACAGAAGCTGTACTACAGCTTTTTTTGAATGAAACGTGAATGGAGGATGGGTGAATGATTGAAAGGTCTGCCCCCTCCATTCATAGATCGCGTTCCATTTGAAGAAGCTTTCATGTGAAAATTTATTGTGTTTGGGTGTGTATTTACTAAAAATATAGATTTGTTAAACAGGTGTGCAAATATTGTACAACATAAAAGAAAAAGGATTAAAGGTACTTTATAGTAAAAATATAAACCTTGAGATCAGTAGCGTCGGCAGGGAGGGCTGACCATGGCTGAAGCCCCGAGTGGGTCCCCGAAAAGCCCCGGGTCTCGAGTGGGCAAGGTTCTATTAATAGCCCCGAGCGCCACTGAGCGGGAACCGATCTGATGCCGAGTGCGGCCGAGTCACATAGTAGGTCCCGCCTTCTGGAGCCTGCAGCGCTTATGATGGACGTCCCACTGGTCCAATGGGACCGCGAGATGTGTGACGTCTATCATAGGCGCTGCAGGTTCCAGAAAGCGGGAATTACAATGCGGCCGCCACACCACTATGCGATCCCCGCCCGGCACTCAGCTCTCCTCGCTCCTCTCTCCTCGCTCCTCTCTCCTCTCCTCCCTGCTGTGATGATGGGCGAGCACCGCACACCACGGCTGAACTGCTGCTGCAGGACACATGAAGTCTCCTGGTCAGGTAGGTCAGTGTGTGTCACTACCGTCAATGTAGGTAGGTCAGTGTATGTCAGGTAGGTCAGTGCATGTCAGGTAGGTCAGTGTGTGTATGTCAGGTAGGTCAGTGCATGTCAGGTAGGTTAGAGTGTGTATGTCAGGTAGGTCAGTGCATGTCAGGTAGGTCAGTGCATGTCAGTGCATGTCAGGTAGGTCAGTGTATGTATGTCAGGTAGGTCAGTGCGTGTCAGGTAGGTCAGTGTATGTCAGGTAGTTAGGTCAGTCAGTGTGTCAGGCAGGTGAGTTTAGTGGTCAGCATTGATGGGCACCGGCAAGCCAGGTAGCAACCAGCAAGTGAGCTTACCCCCCGCCACACAACCACACCACCCAGCCAAAAAAACCCCGTGCCACTACCGCCGCTGCCGCCCCCCATCCCACAACACCCCCCCCCGCACACAGTAATTACATTTTTTTTTACTCAGGCATAGCCGAAGTGTGCCAGTTCACTCCACTTTATTTTGTCTGTAATTTGGGAACCCCCTTTTGCTTACCTGTTTCTAACACAGGATAAGTACTCCCAAACCTCTGCAGATTTCATTCTGTCTGTTACATAAAGAGAAATCGGTGCATTTATCATAACCACCATGCTGAGTGCTGGAGACTGTGGGGGGTAGGGGCTGCTGAAGTAGTGGAGATCAACTTATCTGAATTATGTGCACTATGTGAGTAAGAGGATTGCTGCAGACCATAGTTTGGAGACCTCTGATTTAAGCCGGTTATGGTTTTGATCTTGATCTGTTCAGCAGAGACCGGCCAAGATTCGGACCATCCATGGGCAGACTGATTGCATCTAAGTCAATCCATCTATTGACAACTGGAAAAAAAATGGTATTTTGCGCTGTCAAAGTATATATTGAAAACTTCTAATTCTAATTCAATACATAGTGTATAACAAACAAATCAAAAAATAATAAGGTCCTGTAAACGAAATATCAAAGTCCACCAAAAGTGTGCAAAATCTTCACTTCTGCAAAATAGACTTGGGTACAACCAGCATGTTGGATCTCTGCCTGCATGTCGGACTAAAGCTGCTAGCAGTAATCACTGTGTTCTCCCAGCAGAGACGGCTGCCTGCGCCCCCCAACCCTCCCCTAATGTCTTGAAGCTCAAAAAGTGCATGAGCTACATAAGGGCCAGAGTTCCACGTTTTGGTCCCTTTAGAGCCTAGGTCTTTATGTTTCCAGGCATACCCTATTATTTCTCTCCAAATTTTGCATGTGAAAATTATACCAAGTATAAAAGACCCTTTAGAGAAAAACAAATGATATCTATCCTTTCCAACATACGATAGATTTTCCATCTAATGTATATTATTGTGATTTGCCCTGGGTGGAGACATAGAGGATCTGTTGAATGGAAATACATTTTGCAGCCTGTAGCCACTAAATGAAAATGTGCGTAACAAGTTGAAGTCAGCGTGCCAAAATAAAGAACTGGCTTATCGAAAGGCTGGAACTGGACTTTCTTTACATAGCGGGGGAAAATTCTGTTTGTGCAAGTGTATGTAAGAGGAAGCATGGAACAGGTGGAACTGCTGGAGAAAATATACATCGGCTTGGATAATACACCTACAAATAAACAATATATACTCTACATATACCAGGTGATGATTTCAGGAATTGATCACTTCCAGCTGACAGCAAAGTAAAGGTTTAGCATAGAGTTGTGCGGTGCTTTGGAGGGGGGGATATCCCGTAAAAAAACGTCGGGCCAGCACACTTTCTGTCCCGGAGAATGCAGCGATATGTTTAAAATCCCCGCTGGCTCTGGGAGTCTGGCCTTTGTCATAAGTTTGGCTCCCAGCTTAAAGCGAGACATTGTTAGTGTTAAGCGGAACCGTGTGTATAGATGGCTACATTTTCCAAATAGTATCTAGCATAAGCCTTCTTGTTTATTTAGCTACTCGTAGGAGGAAGTTGAGTCCTCAGAGAAAAATAATCTCATATGGTATTTTGAAAAGGCTGGCCTATACGCATATGAAGCTTTAACTGATTTAAAGGATAACTTTTTTACGCCCCAGAAAATAAGAAAGTGGAACTTTAAAGCCCCACTCTGGGCTACCTTTCATCCCCAGAAATATAGCTAAATCCCTTTTTTGATTTACCTGAAGCCAACCTGAGTCTTCTCCTAGAGGGGTCCTTCTTTGGGTGAATACGTCACTGCCTGGGAAATGGACACCCCCTCTTGGATAACCCAGGCAGGGTCCTCTCAAGAGAGAAAAGCAGAGGACATTGTCTCAAGGGGACAGAAGGAAATGCTCTTAGGACACTGTTGCAGAACTGCATCAGCAGTCCTCTGCACAGGAACCAGTGACAGTGAGGGACCAGGATTGGGGACATAGGTCAAAATATCTACCTTTACCTGGTAAGGGGGACAAAAAGAGACTATTAGGGTGGGTTAGAGGGGGTGGCTGGGAGATACTGTGAACATTTTTTGGGAGTGTAATAAAGTAGTATTAAACCCTTTGCCCTTGTTCACACCGGTGCGACTTGTCACGCGATTTGACAGTTCTAAATAGCATGACAAATTGCACTCCATTGCCGCTGTGGTACCGTTCATAACGCCGTGACTCATGTCGCAACGATTATTAAAAAGGTTCCTGCACTACTTTTTACTGATTTCATAGACTTCTGTTAGCCGCAAATAAATTGGCAGTGCAAATTGCACTGATGTGCGGCTTTAAAATCGCTCTGAAGTAGTGCAACTTCAAAGCCACACCGGTGTAAATGGGGGCTTAGTATTTTTTTTATATTAACATAATGAGCACAAAAAAAAAATCTCCAGTAAACAATATATTAAAATTCTTACCCCAGCACTTGCAGTTTACAACTTTCAATACTGCTGGCTCCTTCCTTAAAGCGGAGTTCCACACAAAAATGGAACTTCTGCTTTTCGGAACCCTCCCCCCCTCCGGTGTCACATTTGGCACCTTTCAGGGGGGAGGGGGGTGCAGATACCTGTCTAAGACAGGTATTTGCACCCACTTCTGGCATAAACTCCCATGGGAGTCTACGCCTCTTCCCGTCCCCACCGTGCTGTCTCCTGGGAAACACACAGCTCCCAGGAGAGAGCGGGGACCACTTACGATGCGCAGCGCGACTCGCGCATGTGCAGTAGGGAACCGGGAAGTGAAGCCGCAACGCTTCACTACCTGATTCCCTCACCTAGGATGGTGGCGGCAGCTGCTGGGAACCGAGCGGGTTCTCGGCGTCGCCTGCCGACATCGCTGGACCCTGGGACAGGTAAGTGGCCATGTATTAAATGTCAGCAGCTGCAGTATTTGTAGCTGCTGGCTTTTAATATATTTTTTTTTTGGCGGTGTGGGTGGACCCCCGCTTTAACTGTGAACAATGCAATCTTCAGTCAGTCTAATGGCATGGATAAGAAATGGGGAAGGGGGAGTGGGGATCAGGTGAGTGCCTTGCCATCCCAGGCTATGGGGCTGTGTGTTTCTGGTGGTGCACACAGTGTAGGGAAACTCTAGACCTTGCATGCAAGGATGGCTCCATAGGACGCTGCCAGAGAAAGGACCCACTCTGAAACAAGAAACCTGAGGCAGCAGTCATGGCACCAGATTAAACTGGAACATAGGCAAGCATTAACCTCCCTGATGGTTTTCCCGAGTGTGGCTCGGGGTTAAATTTCAGCATCATTAGCGGTAACCCCGAGCCATACTCGGGATTACATTGCAAGATCCTGGTGCGGTATACTTACCTTGTCCCCAGGATCCTGCGATGTCCCCCAACTGTGTCTGCGGGCTCTGTCTCCTCCGAAGCCTCTCTGTGCCAGGCTCCGTTCCCTGCGAGTGTCACGACGCACGGGGTGGAGCCTGGCGGCACATTAAAAAGAAAGTAAAAATCATAACACATACAGTACTGTAATCTTACAGATTACAGTACTGTATGAAATTATTTCACATTAGTTTGGTCCCCAGTGCTTTTTCCAATGCCCTGCATGCAGTTTTATATGATATATACTGTTCTTTTTGCCTGAAAACTGGAGATTGTCCAAAGCAACCAAAAAGTGTCCCTTTACGTCAAAAGTGGCTTTAGACCAGCTAGAAAACAGCGATAGTAAATTTGGACACTTGCAGAATTGAGCGATAGTGAATTGTGGGGAAATTAATTTTATTATTATTATATTATTATTTTTTTGAATTATTTATATTTATTGATTATATTATAATTTATGTTTTTGTGTTTCAAACTTCATCATACCCGGGATATCTACTAGACTCTTGGTGGACAGATTTAAGTGTGTTATTGTTAAGAATTACAGGCCTACAATATAAAACGCCAAATTTCTGTGCAAAATAATTGTACCGCTTTCAGCACCTAAAATCCGAAATAATCATACCGCCAGGGAGGTTAAAAGATAAAGAAGTTGCATGCTCAGTAAATGAATAAATCAGCAGCTGAAAGTGCCTAAAAAACTTGAGGTTTAATATCACTTTAATTTTAAAAAAAGTTTGCAGGCTTTTTAGTGCAGAAGAGACATAATATGTCTCTTCTGCATTAAAGTATTCTTACCAGCTCAGTGTACAATTTCAGCATCTGCCAAAATGAATGAACTCCCACGCATGTGCAGGAGTGATGTCATCTTGACCTGGTCAGTCAAAATTGCGGAATACCCGTAACCTGGAAGAAGACCAAAGATGTCCATAGCTAACCAGGAGCTCCTGGACACCACATCGTTGGAGTGGAAGTGAGTATAGTAGCACAAAAAACAAGAAAGAAGCCGCTCAACTTCCAGGAATCCAGAATACATTTTATAACCATATCAACAGGTAATCCTGCGGGATAATACAAGTTTCCACCGGAGGGCGACCAACCAAAGGAAGGTAAACTGTTACCTGGGGGATTCAGCTCCCCGAGCCTCAGGCAGATACACAAGCAAAGCAACATTTTCCACAGTTCTCCTTCTGGTGTTTGTCCATCAAGTTGCAAGCAGGGAAAAGGCACAAAAAGGGAAGAGCATGTTACCTGAGGGACGAACACCGGGAGGAATTCTGTGGAAAATCCAGCTTTGCTTGTGTGTCTGCCTGAGGCTTGGGGAGCTGAGCTCTACAGTTAAAATGGTATTAAACCCAAAACCAAAAATGTATTATATCGCAGCTTACCAATCATTAGATGTGGTGGCTGCATTTGTTTTCTTTTCTTTGGGTTTTCCCCTCTGTTTTTGCCTGGTGATCTGGCCAGTAACGCACCTCCAACTCTGAAGGAATAAGCACAGCAGACAGCAGCATTGTCAGTCTGGGGGGGAGGGGAGTGTTAAATGTATTAGCAGATTTCGATAAACTATCAAATTGAAGCCAAACTCCAGCTCACACTTTATAATCAGTTACAGCAAACTGTTTTTTTTCCCTTGGATAAATATTTTGCATGAATAAATAAAAGCTGATCATTTTATTCACCCCTGCAAGTGTTAAGTGGTTTGGTTTCATCTGTGTACACTGATACATTCTGCTGGAGAGTTTGTGTTGTAAAAATCATCAAACTTGCTGGCTGGATCAACAGATGACAATTGAAGAAAGAAAGCCTACATAAGGAAACAAATAAGACCATCACATCTAAAGCCGCGTACACACGAGCGGACTTTACGGCAGACCTTGCCCGGCAGGCGGGATTTCGTCGGACAATTCGATGTGTGTGGGCTCCAGCGGACTTTGTTTTCTCAAAAGTTGGACGGACTTAGATTTGAAACATGTTTTAAATCTATCCGTCGAACTCGAGTCCGGTCGAAAAGTCCGCTCGTCTGTATGCTAGTTCGACGGACAAAAAGCCACGCTAGGGCAGCTATTGGCTATGAACTTCCTTGTTTTAGTCCGGTCGTACGTCATCACGTACGAATTCAACGGACTTTGGTGGATTGTGTGTAGGCAAGTCCGTTCATTCGGAAAGTCCATCATAAAGTCCGTAGAAAAGTCCGCCGTAAAGTCCGCTCGTGTGTACGCGGCATAAGAATTGGTAAGCTGCAATAGAATGCTTTTGGGTTTAATACTGCTTTAACAACTTACCTTTCTTTGGTTGAACGCCCCCTGGTGGTGCCTTGTATTATCCCGCAGGATTACCTGATGATATGTTTATGATAACCACTCTGGCAAAGGGGGTCATTGTTCTCTGGTAAGAGGCTTGATATTCACAATGGTATGATGTGAAGATTCGGCACGAGTCCTGGAACCGATAGACTTTTCTGAAACAGTTTATTTTTTATGGATTTTTTTATTAATATGCTATTTTTAAGGACTGTTTTGGTATTTTAGCACTATAACCGCTTCAGCCCCGGAAAATTTGACCCCCTTCCTGACCAGAGCACTTTTTGTGATTTGGCACTGGGTTGCTTTAACTGACAATTGCGTGGTCGTGCGACGTTCCACCCAAACAAAATTGACATCCTTTTTTTCCCACAAATAGAGCTTTCTTTTGGTGGTATTTGATCACCTCTGCGGTTTTTATTTTTTGCGTTTTAAACAAAAAAAGAGCGCCAATTTTTTAAAAAATGCTATCTTTTTTACTTTTTTGCTATAATAATGCTATAATAAATATCCCCAAAAATATATAAAAAAAACAATTTTTTTCCTCAGTTTAGGCTGATATGTATTCTTCTACATATTTTTGGTAAAAAAAATCGCGATAAGCGTATATTGATTGGTTTGCGCAAAAGTTTATAGCTTCTACAAAATAGGGGATAGTTTTATGGCATTTTTATTATTAATTTTTTTTTTTATTAGTAATGTCGGCGATCTGCGATTTTTATCATGACTGCGACATTACGGCTGACACATCGGACACTTTTGACACTATTTTGGGACCATTGTCATTCATACAGCGATCGGTGCTATAAAAATGCACTGATTACAGGCATACCCACTTTTAAGTACACAATGGGCTTTATTTATTAAAGCTGGAAAGTGCAAAATCAGGCTCACTTCTGCATAGAAACCAATGAGCTTCCAGGTTTTATTACCAAAGCTTAATTGAACAAGCTGAGGTTAGAAGCTCATTGGTTTTTATGCAGAAGTGAGCCTGATTTTGCACTTTCCAACTTTAGTAAATAAACCCCATTGTGTACTTAAAAGTGGGGTATGCCTGTACTGTGTAAATGACACTGTCAGGGAAGGGGTTAAACACTAGGGGGCGATGAAGGGGTTAAGTGTGTCCTAGGGAGTGATTCTAACTGTGGGGGGCCACCTAGGACATGACAGCGATCACTGCTCCCGATGACAGGGAGCAGGAGATCCCTGTCATGTCACAAGGCAGAACGGGGAAATGCCTTGTTTACATAGGCATCTCCCCATTCTGCGGCTCCGTGACACGATCGCCGGGACACCGGTAGACATCAAGTCCGCGGGTCCCGCGGGTACACGGTCAGGCTGTACGCAGCGCATGCGGGCTAGCCACGCCAATTAAAAGGGACGTACAGGTATGCTCATTTGCCCACCTCTGCCATCGTGCCGATGTATATCAGCGTGCAGCGATCGGCAAGTGGTTAAGTTCACTAGTCTGTGCATTGTTTTATTTGCACAAGTGTGGAGAGATTGTTCATGCATTTTACTTTTTGTTCATGCACTTTATATAAAGTATGTTTTATTTTATTCATTCAGTCTTATTGGTGTTGATATACTATAACTAGAGAATGGAAAATCTGGTGCAGCTCTGCATAGAAACCAATCAGCTTCCAGTTTTATTTTTTGGTCAAAGCTTCATTGAACAAGCTGAAGTTAGAAGCTGATTGGCTACCATGCACAGCTGCACCAGATTTTAGTAACTCTTCACTTTTAGTAAATCAACCCCATTATTTCTATTATCATACATTTTTGTTAGTATTAGTATAAGACCTAGCGTGATTGTCGGTGATGGCTGCAATATAAGCCCTACCCCCCAAATAAGCCCTAGTTAAAGTCCTTGTAGGTCTTATTTTCAGGGTAGGGCTTATTTGGGGGGTAGGGCTTATATTGCAGCTATCACCGACAATCATGCTAGGTCTTATTTTCGGGGAAACAGGGTAGCAATGCATTTGTTTGCTATATACCTTGTATCAGGGTATGGTGGTGGCAGCTGGTTAGGTGTTTTTACACCTCTTTGCGCAGAATTTTCCTTTCCATTTTGTCTATGAATAAAACATGCTTACTGATAGGTAGAGCACAGGAATGACCCAATCAGGGTGCTGCTATACATTCCTTGTCCAGTCAGTAAAGTGGGTCCTGGGCAGGGTGTACTGCTTAATTGCTCTGGAGGTCAGGGTCCTGTACCCCAGGGGCACCTGGTTCTCAAGTTTGTTGGAAAAGGGACTACGACTCTTTTGACTTTGGTTTATTGGTTCACACAAATGTTTGTTTTAGCTGTGTATTTTGCTTTTTCCTGGAGGTAAGCTTTAAATGTGGAGTTTGGCTTTCAAGTACTATTGCTAAGATCTCCCGCTTCTTAATATATACATAGCGCCATATAAAATGACAGATAGCTCAGCACTGTATAAATCAAACAATACACTCGCTTATGTGTCTTTTGGGTGCAGGCTAGAAGTTTATAACCAGTCACTAGCATGTCACCTTGTAACTATGTCTGTTTGTTACATGAAAGTATCACAGAAAAGGTAATGTTAAATTTGTTATCCTTCAAGAAGCTAATCTCGCGTCTAATGGACTTAAAATTTACACCAGACGCCGCTATTTCAATAAAGGATAAGATCTGGAGAAGAAGAAAAAAAAAAAAAACTCACTTGTACTGTTTAAAAGAAATAAACTTTGTAAAATAAACGATTGGAGATCTAAGCAGGTCGCGGCTGTAAAAGCCCTCTGGTTTTCACTCTGCACCTCACAAACATTTTATATGGAAAAAGAGCTGCATTATAAATAGAATTTTTTTTTTCCTGCATTGCCACAGATATTTGATCGCTGAAATGATAGCGCCGACTTCAGATTTTGATCATTTTTTTTTTTTTGTTACCTTTTGTGGCAGATTGTTTTCGTGAACGCTAAAAAGTCACATAAAACGTCCTAATTAGGAGGGGCTGTCCCGGATCGTAGAGAGAAAGCAAGGGAGGAAAAAACATTTTTTCGATGACTAGACTAGTCGCTGCAAAGTGCAGAGAGTCTGCTGTAGATTAAGGAACTTGCTTTACATAATAGGTTTCACAATCTACACTCCTGCATGATTATATCTGACATCGTCAGGACTTTTCTTAATTGGTCACAGTTAAGCCTTTATAAATTTAAAATTAATACAATTTTCAAAGTGACATCTTTGGACAGTAAAAAGGGACTAAGTAAGAGGTGAAAGGATAGCTTTGTGTTAAATTGTGTCTGTCATATGTTAAACCTGAGTTCCAGGCAGATATATTAAGAAAAAAACATATCCAGTGATGTGTTCATTTAAAAAATCTAGACATGGTTTAAATGTATAACATGTAGAGTGAGAAAAGGTAAACATTTCGGTCACGTTTTTATTTCCTTTTTACTACCTTCCTTTATTTTCTTGTGGTGCTTCCAATATGTTGGCTACCACTCCTCTATTTACGGTCACCCCATTCTCAAGACTAAAGATTTATGAACTTTTGAGCTGATCGCCTGGCACTCCGTTTTTTCCACCATTTATCCAGGTTTTTGTTGCTGTCTGTGACTCGAGATTGTACCGTACTTCATGTCCCCGTGACCCTCATACAAGAAATGGGGGAGTGGTTGTCACAGGGCAGGAAGGTATAGACCGCAATAAAAACATTGGGGGTTATATATGAAAGGCAAACCCACTTTGCACTACAAGTGCAAACTACAAGTGCAAAGTGCACTTGAAATTGCACTAAAAGTGCACTAGGAAGTGCAGTAGCTGCAAATCTGCGGGGAAGATCTGAAATGAGTGGAAGCTCTGCTAATTTTATCAGCCAATCATGTGCAAGCTAAAATGCTGTTTTTTTATTTTCCTTGCATGTCCCCCTCAGATCTACAGCGACTGCACTTCCAAGTGCACTTTCAGTGCAATTTCAAGTGCACTTTGCACCTGTAGTGCAAAGTGGATTTGCCTTTCGTAAATAACCCCCATTGTCTGATATTCCCTGCTCTACTAAAAATTTGATGTTGGTTGTGTCTCTGTTGGAGAGATTTGAAGCCAAAGGTTTTTTCTTAATTTGGATGTACTAGGGAATAGTTAAAATTAAGGAACCTAATTAATAATTGACCCAATTTGGGCACATGAATGTATTGGAGTTGATTTACCAAAACTGGAGAGTACACAATTTGATGCAGCTCTGCATAGAAACCAATCAGCTTCCATTTTTTCCCCACAAAGCTTAATTGAACAAGCTGAAGTTAGAAGCTGATTGGCTACCATGCAGAGCTGCACCAGATTTTATGCTCTCCAGTTTTAGTAAATCAACCTCATTAAGTCAATGTTGTCACGAGCATCCATTTTGTGTGCATACAGCTGGGGGATGGGAAAAGCCCCGGTCCCAGTTTTTTTTTTTAATTCCTTATTATTATCCTCATTATGCCAAACGCATGGCAAACAAGGCGCAATAACACAGTTGCAACCAACCATTAAGTAAAACATTTTTAGAAAATTAAAACAGAAAAACAAACAGCAAAGCTGAGCAAAACAAGTCAAAAAATTAAAGAGAAAATCATAACACCTAACTTGAGTAACACATCCAGAAATAATGCTCAGTTAGGCAAGCCTGGCTCAAAAGCAGATCATAACTTGGCTAAGACTAGAACCTGTATTTGGTGTCATGGTGGTTATGCACTGCACAAGAACAAGTATTAGTAAAAGTAAAGTAAACCAAACAAAGGATAAAACATGTTCGATCCAATTGCACAGACTGCTCGCAGGTTCTAAAAACATGGTCAGTTTAAAATCGTAGATGAGGAAAGCTAACGGATAAGTGGGAGGGTGGGGGGGAAGAAGAGAAGTAAGAAAGGAAAGAAGAAAGGCTGAAAAGAAAACCAGAGGGTCATTCTCCATGGGCCACACACCCCTCAAGGACCTCCAGCTGAGGTGTGCCAATCAGATGGCATGTCCAGTGGCCAACTCGGATTGGGATGGAGCCTGTAAGTAGCCATCAGTGCAAGTGAAATATCACCAGGGCCTCCACCTCTCCCCAAAAGTTTCCTTGGTGTTGTTTAGGGTAGCAGTAAATTCCTCCACATGGAGGATGTCTGATTTCTCTGGTCACAGTTGATTGGGTAGAGGTGGACGAGAGTGACAGCTTCCTTCCAGGTTCAGTCCAAACCCAATTTTTTATTTTCTCGGGGTTTTTTTTCTCTATATGTTCTTTTGGGGAGATTTTCCTTCACTTCCTGTCCTAAAGACACAGCAGGAAGTGAAGAGAAACTGTTTCAGTGTGATATAAATAGCCTCTTAGATGGCTTTCACTTTCACCTTTGGAATATTTCTTCTCTAGGCTTGATGTGGATGTTTTCAATGATAGTGGACATCAGTAAAAATTGAGAGAGTGTATATTCCTAGCAGGGATACAGAGCACAATAAAGACCTGATAGGAGTTCTAACTCCTCTCCACTCTGTCCAATAGTGAAAGAAAAACATTTTGTTTTACATAAACGTTAACATTCCTAGATGTCTCCTTTAACACAGCAAATCTTTTTGAGTCCTGGTTCACTATAAAATGGACACATGCAGCCTACATATGCTGAGATTTTGTTGTAGATTTTTTTTGTAGATATGATGAGAATATCCAAACATTGGCATCTTAACCTCCCTGGCGGTATGATTATTTCAGATTTTTGCGTCTCAAAGCGGTACAATTATTTTGCATAGAAATTTGGCGTTTTATATTGTAGGTCTGTAATTCTTAGCAATAACACACTTAGATCTGTCCACCAAGAGTCTAGTAGATATCCCGGGTATCATGAAGTTTGAAACACAAAATCATAAATTATAATATAATAAATAAATATAAATAATTCAAAAAAATAATAATATAATAATAATAAAATAAATTTCCCCACGATTCACTATCGCGTAATTCTACAAGTGTTCTAATTTACTATCGCTGTTTTCTAGCTGGTCTAAAGCCACTTTTGACGTAAAGGGACACTTTTTGGTTGCTATGGACAATCTCAAGTTTCCAGGCAGAAAGAACAGTATATATAATATAAAACTGTATGCAGGGCATGGGCCAAAGCATTCGGGACAAAAGGGATGTGAAATGATTTCATACAGTACTGTAATCTGTAAGATTACAGTACTGTATGTGTTATGATTATTACATTTTTTGAATTTGCCGCCAGGCTCCGCCCCCTGCGTCGCGACGCTTGCATGGAACGGAGCCTGGCACGGAGAGGCTTCGGGCAGAGGACAGAGCCCACAGACACCGCGGGGGACATCGCAGGATCCTAGGGACAATGTAAGTAACCTGCACCAGGTTCCTGAGATGTAATCCCAAGTGTGGCTCGGGGTTACCGCTAATGGTGCTGAAATTTAACCCCGAGCCACACTCGGTAATACTGTCAGGGAGGCTACAGAGACATTGGGGGTTATTTACTAAAGGCAAATCCACTTTGCACTGAAAGTGCACTTGGAAGTAAAATCACTGTAGATCCGAGGGGGACATGCAAGGAAAATAAAAAACAGCATTTTAGCTTGCACATGATTGGATGATAAAATCAGCAGAGCTTCCCCTCATTGCAGATCTACCCCTTAGATTTAGAGCGACTGCACTTCCAAGTGCACTTCCAGTGCACTTTCAAGTGCACTGGCAGTGCAAAGTGGATTTGCCTTTCGTAAATAACCCCCATTGTCACCTTCCCATTCAGGGCCAAGTGACAGCGTCTCTCCCCAGCAAGATATACTCACCTATACATTCTCCCTCGATGCCTCCTTACTGTCAGAGGTTACAGCAGTATTAAATCCAAAACTGAAAATGTATTAAATTGCAGCTTACCAATCATTAGATGCGGTGGCTGCATCAGTGTTCTTTTCTTTGGATTTTTCCCCTGTTTTCACCTGGTGATATATGCAGTAATACTCACTGTTGAGATGCATGCTCTTTTGTGGCCAACAAAACCTTTGGACATATTTTGTGATGGTTGTCCTTTCCTTATTAAAGAAGAGCCCCTTGGCTTACATATTCTATTTCCTCACCATGCCTGCCTTGTTGGAGACCTCCCTCAGGGCCCCATCTGTGGACGGCACACCCGGATTTCACTTCAGCATGCAGGCACCACACCTAATACCCATCTTTGCTTATTTCTCTTCACCCTGTTTGCAAATGTCAAAAAGACTTATATTTTATGTCCAAATATCCCATGCTGATGGATAAACGATTGCATGTGTAGAAAGCAAAACACATACACATGAACATATTTATACAAATTCTGAAATTTGGCCGGAGAGAGCCCAACTTGGCTGCTTTCAAGACAGCTGAACAGATTTACAAGGAAAATATACGTTGGCATGGCGTACAGCGTTCTTTGTCAGACAGGGAGATCAGTACACGCCGCTATGTACGATCTGCATAGGGCCTTATTCATAAAACCTTGGAATGTACAGTGCACTTCCCAATTTTTTTTTTCTTGTACCACTTGTTGAATCCGCTCTCTCACAAACTAAGGCAATCTGAAGGGATAAAGCTCACCACATCATAAGCTGTCGCAGTTACAATTTTCCATGTTCACTCTGTAAGCGGATTGGACTGCTTGCAGAAAAAAAAAAAGAAAAAAAATTGCCTTTTTCCTGAAAGCTTGTACGGAACTTTTTTTTTTTTTTTTCTTTTTGCAGACGTTTGAAATGTAATGTTTTACTTGAATAAACTCCCAGTTGGATTCTGTGTATGTTTGAGGCTGGATCAGTGGGCTTTTATTATGATATAAGTTAATATAAATTATTCTCCATGTCATCGCTGTCTAGATAAAACTATGTTAAGCACACAAGATGCAAAAGAAAAAAAAAACTCCTTTCAAGCATTTGTGCCCTAATGGTGAAGGCTTCGCTTTTTGCTGTGCAGTCTTCCCTTGGTTGTGTCCAAAGAAGGACAATAAAATTGGTGTAAAAATCTGATGGATAAAACACATCAGAAGAAATTGGAGGAACTAATATGTACAGCCCCATGGAAAGAAAGGGAAGGGGGAGGAACTAGAGTAAATACATTAATGAGTAACTCTACTTATGTTGAGAAAAATAAACATTCCCCTCTGGGTGATCAATGTATATTGCAAGGATTTTAACAATCTTTGTTGCAGATTCCTACCTTTTATTATTCTAAAGAAATAGCAGTTTTTTTTTGTGGCAGAGTGTGCATCCCTTTTTAGAAGTGATTTCCCTTTGGGAGTATGAAACAAAAAGTAACATTTTTGTTGCAGGGGATTCCCAAAATCTGACTTGCATCTTAGAGCAGACGTCTGGAAAAATCAGTGAGCTAATTACACAAGCAAAAGATTACATTTCCAAGGGGTGTTCTGCATACCATCTGTGTACAGAAAGCCTTTAGGCTGCCACTTTGCTTTTTACAGTAAATTACAGAGCTGCAGATTGAAAATGAAAGGTCATTTTTAATAACATTTGCATACAATATGACTTGTGTCGCAATTGTGTGTGTGTGTGTATAGTATATATATATATATATATATATATATATATATATATATATATATATATATATATATATATTTATTTTATTTTTTTGCTACTTTTTTCCTACAAAAGTGGAGTTAACCTTTAAAAGTGTTAATCAAGTTCAAGAGAGCATTTTTTTATATGCAGCTGAGGAACAGTGGGGAATGACCTCAAACTAGCAAGTGGAAAGTTCAAGAGTAAGGTTAGAAATTATTATTTTACCTAAAGTGTGGTAGATGCTTGGAACATATTTTCTGCAGTAGCAAGATGTCGATAAACTGTAAGGGAATCTAACTTCCTTAAAGGGTAACTCCACTTTCATGAAAAAATAAAAGTATGGCAAATTAAAAAAAAAAAAAAAAAAATAGTATGTACAATTGGTACAAAAGCCATGTTGTAATTCTAGGTATAATTAAAGGCAAAACTTTTTTTTTTTTTTTGGATAGAGGGGAGGGGGGGGGGGGATTAGAACACCTGTCAGTTGTTAGGGAGATTCACCCGCTCTATTTATCCTATTTACCATGATCATTAAAAGTAAAAGAAAAACCCAAATTTTGGGTTGTCCCCAGAAAAGTAATTGAGGGGAATCTTCCATTGGGTACACTAGTTCGGGTGACCTGGGGGTTCCCAAGGAATTCCCTTAACTAGATATTTCATCTCACTTCCTGTTTTGGCTATGGGACAGGAAGTGAAGGGAAATCTCCCCCACAGGACAACGCTGGCGAAAAAAAATCTGATAGAGTAAGGGAGGGTTATCGCCCTCCCTTACTCTATCCAAAATAAAAAAAATAAAAAAAAGTTTTATATATAGTATAGTATAGTTCTACTTTAATGTTATTACAAATTACCTTTCCTTTTCAATCTGCAGCTGCTGTGATTTTCTGAAAAATTCAATGCAATATGGCTGTCTAGAGGCGTTCTGTACACAGCCCCAAAAATGCCTTTTTCTTGCCTGTGGGACTGACTCACTGAGGCAAAGAAAATTTTAAGCACCCCATTTAACCACTTGCCGCCCGCCATATAGCAGAATGACGGCGGCAAAGTGGTTTCAATATCCTGACTGGGCGTCATATGACATCCTCAGGATATTAAGCTGGGGGCGCGCATCGCGGCGATCGTTGTTGCGGTGTGTCAATCTGACACACCGCAACTCCGATCTAGGTAAAGAGTCTCTGACGGAGCCTCTTTACCACGTGATCAGCCGTGTCCAATTTACCACGTGATCACCCGTGCCCAGGCAGCTGCCAATCAGTGCCCACTCACAATGCCTACCACTGCCCCAGTGCCATGTATCAGTGCCCATCAGTGCCACGTATCAATGCCCATTAGCGCCCAGCAGTGCCGCCTATCAGTGCCCAGCAGTGCCACCCATAAGAACCTATCTTTGCAGCCTTTCAGTGCCCATCAGTGTCGCCTATCAGTGCCCATCAGTGCCCACCAGTGCCACCCATGAGTGCCCATCAGCGCCTATTAATGCCCATCAGTGCTGCATATCAGTGCCGCCTATCAGTGCCTGTCAGTGCCGCCTTATCAGTGCCCAACTTATTTACAAAATTTTATAACAGAAACAAAAGCAAAACTTTTATTTTTTTCAAAATTTTCGGTCTTTTTTTATTTGTTTAACAAAAAATAAAAAACGCAGAGGTGATCAAATACCACCAAAAGAAAGCTCTATTTGTGGGAAGAAAATGATAAAAATTTAGTTTGGGTACAGTATTGTATGACCGCGCAATTGTCATTCAAACTGCGACAGCGCTGAAAGCTGAAAATTGGACTGGGCAGGAAGGTGTATAAGTTCTCTGTATTGAAGTGGTTAATAAAGAATGACATTTTTGGTGAGATACTCCCCAAGGATTAAAGGGGTTGTAAACTCTCGTGTTTTTTCACCTTAATGCATCCTATGCATTAAGGTGAAAAAACTTCTGACAATATCGCCCCCTAGCCCCCCCCATTTTTATCACCTGAGCCCGTTTGTTCCCTCGGCGGAGACGTGCTCTTCCTCTCTGCCCATTGTCTCGGCTCTTGATTGGATAGATTGATAGCAGCGCAGCCATTGGCTGCTGTCAATCAAATCCAATGACGGGGGGCGGGGCCAAGTCTTGCCTTCTGTGTGAATGTACACAGAGCAGGACTTGGGAGCGTGCCCGCACAGTTAGGAGAGCCTTCTCCAACGTGTACACTTGATGCGGGGAGGAGCTACCAGCGCCGCCGGGGGGAACCCAGAAGTCGAGGATCGGGCCAAAATGAACTGCACGTATGACATGTTTGTTATTTTAAAAAAAAAAAAGAGGGTTTACAACCTCTTTAAAGAGAAAAAAGGCTAAATGGCACAAACAGAGAAAAATAACAAAATGTCCCAAAAATAATCCAGGTTGTAGGGAGATCACTTGTTCAGAGGCTGCAGCACTTCCAGGAGAGTATTGAATGGTCTCTAAGTAAACACGAAAAAACAGAAGGCACTGCCATCTAAGCGTATCAGTTTAATAAACCATGAGATAAAAACAAAGGGTTAAAATGCATTCACAGAGGGAGGTAAATGACAGGCACATCAAAAGTTCCTTGGTCTCTTGCAGGGCTCGTTGGAGAGGTGCGGCCAGAAGGCTGGAAGGTTGGCGCCCAGCTGTATAGAGATGTACAGTTTGGCTGCAGGAGATGTGGAGTAGAGTAGGCGGTAACATGTTTCAGAGCTATAGCATGCTCCTTTTTCAAACCATCTCATGGTTTATTAAATGTATACACTTAGACGGTGGCGCCCTCTGTTTTTTCTTGTTTCCCCAAGGGTTATATACTTCTAAAGGGATGTAGACCCTGCAGATTTTCTCATTAGAGCACAGAGTGCAGCAGCTGATTATAATGAACCAGTTCCTCCCATTCAGAATCAGTATCCAAAAGACAAAGTGGAACAAACAGCTATTTGTTCAGAGCAACAAAAGATGGGAATATACCACAAAGTTTGTTCAAATCTTTTCAATGTACATGCATTGATAATGACAATAAAATTATAGTTTTGGTTCAAAGCATTGCCAAATTACTTGCACAGTAAATCAAAGCTTTTTAATTTAAAATTTGTTAGTGCAACACTAAAAAGAAATTAACAAACAAAAATAATACAATTAAAGAAAGCGTATATATTAACCTCCCTGGCGGTATGATTATTTCGGATTTTAGGTGCTGAAAGCGGTACAATTATTTTGCATGGAAATTTGGCGTTTTATATTGTAGGTCTGTAATTCTTAACAATAACACACTTAAATCTGTCCAAACAAGACTCTAGTAGATATCCCTGGTATGATAAAGTTTCAAACACAAAAACATAAATTGTAATATAATAAATAAAAATAAATAATTAAAAAAAATAAAAATATTAATAATAAAATAAATTTCCCCACGATTCACTATCGCTCAATTCTGCAAGTGTTCTAATTTATTATCGCTGTTTTCTAGCTGATCTATAGCCACTTTTGATGTAAAAGGGACACTTTTTGGTTGCTATGGACAATCTCCAGTTTCCAGGCAGAAAGAACAGTATATATAACATAAAACTGCATGCAGGGCATAGGACAAAGCACTGGGGACAAAAGGGATGTGAAATAATTTCATACAGTACTGTAATCTGTAAGATTACAGTACTGTATGTGTTATGATTTTACAATTTTTTGAATTTGCCGCCAGGCTCCGCCCCCGTGCGTTGCGCCGCTCGCAGGGAACGGAGCCTGGCACGGAGAGGCTTCGGAGGAGGACAGAGCCCGCAGACACAGCGGGGGACATCGCAGGATCCCGGGGACAAGGTAAGGAACGTCGCACCAGGATCCTGCGATGTAATCCCGAGTGTGGCTCGGGGTTACCGCTAATGGTCCTGAATTTTAACCTGGAGCCACACTCGGGAAAACCACCAGGGAGGTTAATGGTTAAAAAATATAACTGAACAGAAGCATCAGCTAGAAAATAATGGTTAAGAGGAGAAAGTGAGAAAGAGTAAGCTAAGGCTGATTAGGGTAAACTAAAAGTTAGCAAGCGTTTAAATAGGGACAAATAATAAAAAAAAAAAACTACTGTCTATATGTGTAAGGTTATTTTAGAATAGAATTCCAGGTATGGCTCCAGCTTGGACCAATGTAACTATGTATATACCATACTTGGCTGATCCCCCTGGAAGTTGAAAATTATTGAAGTGGACATCACTACTCTAGTGATCTCCACTTGCTTCTGGATCCTGTGCCAAGTGACTGCCCTGCTTTTCTGAACACAGGAGGTTAACCGCCAGCACAAATGCTTTGCATTTTCTGAATGAATGCAACGTGTTCTCTTATTGGATGCCAATCCTGGAATTCTTCAGCTGACATCCATATGAGGATGAGTAGAACAGAGTTGAAACAAACTAAAAATAATTTTATATTGAATCTTTGAACTGTGTTTCTACACATTGTTTATACAATGTAAAATATGTGTAATTTGATCATTTATTTTGGACATACACAGTATGTCCTGTCTCTGCAACGGTTTTAACAATGTTTGGGATAAACATACAGTAGGTCTAAGCAGTGGCGGAACTACCAAGGTTGCAATAGTCGCACTTGCGACCAAGCCCTGGTGTTTTGCCTTTAGTTACGCTCGGGTCGGGACAATCACTGCACACACAGCACAACGGCCACCCACACAGTCTCTCCGCTGGGTCCACCCATTCAATTTTTAGCTGCATGCAGATGATTGTGCAGCTGTCAGGGTGCAAAGACCAAGTCAGCTGACCCAGTAAAGGGGAGGAGCTGGAAGAGATTGCAGCCGCTGTGCGAGGAGACCCATCTACCACACATACACTGTACATGGTGGTCTCCTACTGACCACCAAATCTCAGGGGAGCCTTCTCCACTGAGCATCCATTGTAAGAGGGAATTGCATTGACCACCAATGTAGGAGGGCATTTCTCCACCAAGAACCAATGTAAGGTCACATGGCAATATGTGGCCTTACATTAATTATTTTATTTGTTCTTACATCTCAGTTTACTCTTCATGCTAATGTACCATAAGCTGTAGATACAGTGGGAACGGAAAGTATTCAGACCCCCTTAAATTTTTCACTCTTTGTTATATTGCAGCCATTTGCTAAAATCATTTAAGTTAATTTTTTTCCTCATTAATGTACACACAGCACCCCATATTGACAGAAAAACACATAATTGTTGACATTTTTGCAAATTTATTTAAAAAAAAAAACCCGAAATATTACATGGTCCTAAGTATTCAGACCCTTTGCTCAGTATTTAGTAGAAGTACCCTTTTGATCTAATACAGTCATGAGTCTTTTTGGGAAAGATGCAACAAGTTTTTCACACCTGGATTTGGGGATCCTCTGCCTTTCCTCCTTGCAGATCCTTTCCAGTTCCAGTGGATGGTAAATGTTGGTGGACAGCCATTTATAGGTCTCTCCAGAGATGCTCAATTGGGTTTAAGTCAGGGCTCTGGCTGGGCCATTCAAGAACAGTCACAGAGTTGTTGTGAAGCCACTCCTTCGTTATTTTAGCTGTGTGCTTAGGGTCATTGTCTTGTTGGAAGGTAAACCTTTGGCCCAGTCTGAGGTCCTGAGCACTCTGGAGAAGGTTTTCGTCCAGGATATCCCTGTACTTGGCCACATTCATCTTTACCTCGATTGCAACCAGTCGTCCTGTCCCTGCCTCTGAAAAACACCCCCACAACATGATGTTGCCACCACCATGCTTCACTGTTGGAACTGTATTGGACAGGTAATGAGCAGTGCCTGGTTTTCTCCACACATACCGTTTAGAATTAAGGCCAAAAAGTTCTATCTTGGTCTCATCAGACCAGAGAATCTTATTTCTCACCATCTTGGAGTCCTTCAGGTGTTTTTCTAGCAAACTCCATGCGGGCTTTCTTGTGTCTTGCACTGAGGAGAGGGTTCCATCGGGCCACTCTGCCATAAAGCCCCGGCTGGTGGAGGGCTGCAGTGATGGTTGACTTTCTACAACTTTCTCCCATCTCCCAACTGCATCTCTGGAGCTCAGCCACAGTGATCTTTGGGTTCTTCTTTACCTCTCTCACCAAGGCTCTTCTCCCCCGCTCAGTTTGGCCGGATGGCCAGCTCTAGGAAGGGTTCTGGTCGTCCCAAACGTCTTCCATTTAAGGATTATGGAGGCCACTGTGCTCTAAGGAACCTAAAGTGCAGCAGAAATGTTTTTGTAACCTTGGCCAGATCTGTGCCTTGCCACAATTCTGTCTCTGAGCTCTTCAGGCAGTTCCTTTGACCCCATGATTCTCATTTGCTCTGACATGCACTGTGAGTTGTAAGGTCTTATATAGACAGATGTGTGGCTTTCCTAATCAAATCCAATCAGTATAATCAAACACAGCTGGACTCAAATGAAGGTGTAGAGCCATCTCAAGGATGATCAAAAGAAATGGACAGCACCTGAGTTAAATATATGAGTGTCACAGCAAAGGGTCTGAATACTTAGGACCATGTGATATTTCAGTTTTTCTTTTTTAATAAAACTGCAAAAATGTCAACAATTCTGTGTTTTTCTGTCAATATGGGGTGCTGTGTATACATTGAGGAAAAAAAGTTAACTTAAATGATTTTAGCAAATGGCTGCAATATAACAAAGAGTGAAATATTTAAGGGGGTCTGAATACTTTCCGTCCCCACTGTATAGTAATTATTAGCAGGGATTCCCTGAGACTTTAAAGTTATTTAAAGGGTTCCCTCGTAATAAAAATGTTGAGAAGGCTAAGTTAGGTACATGCAGCACTACTGGACAGAAAGTAGAAATTGTCTATGTAATAAACCAGTATAGCTTCTCTCATGTATCTATTATTTACGAAGTATACTTGGCAATAAGTTTTTTAAAACCTTACAAGGTTCATGACATCTAGATGATCTATAACTAAAAAAAAGTGAAATGAAAAGAATTCTAGTTTCCTTTTAATTTAGAGGAAACATATTTTGTAATTATTCTGTTAAAAAAAAAAAACATCAGAGATATATTGAGTTTTATGAACCTAAATGGAAGGTTTCTGAATTCTTCCTCTCTTTTACCTTTCCCTGATGACGAATTGTGGAATATTTGCTAAATCTTAGCTGTCCTTTCCTGCCCGCTGCTACCGCTTAATGTCCTACTCCCCTAAGTGACTCTTACTGGCTAATGTTTGTGCTGGGTCTTTTATTTTTTTATTTTATTTTTACTTCTGGGGCAATAAAATCTCAAGCTATGAACAAAAATCTTATTTATGCAGAAATGGCTAACAGATGCGGCCCATAATTCTTTGCCCAGCATGGAAAAATATGCCTGTTGCACCCAACAAAAATATATAAATATATTGGCTTTTTTTTTTTTTTTTTCAGCTTCGCTAAATCAAATATCCCAAGCTTAAATTTGACTTGCTGTTATTTAAAGCTTGTAACGCCAGCTCAAACATCTGCAGAAGATCTTAATTCACAATCATCTATTATAATAATTAGCTCTTTAAATTTATTTTTGGATGTTACCTTTTGCGTACAGTTTATTCAAGGTGCTGGGTAAAGTCTTATGTTTCATGTTTATACAGGTTGGTGTTTTTATTAAAGCAAAAAAAAAAAGTATTTTTCTTTGCAGAAGCATTACAGCTTGAAAAGACTGGAAACATTGCTTTAATTGTTAAAACATTTTGTTGCTTGTTATAATTTTGCCAAATTTATTTTGGCTGAGCTTCAAGGAAAACAATTTGGGGAATGGTTCCATTTTGCCCCATCTGCTAAGAAGTTTTGGAGAAGTTGTGGAGTTTTGAATAGGTTCTATGGTTACCTGCATTGATGGAATACATTTTTAGAGGAGAAACAGAAATTCTGAGTCCTCCTATAGATAAAACAGGAATTCAGAGTTCTCCTATAGATGAAATAGGAATTTAGAACCCTTCTATAGGGAAATTTAGTACATTGCAGCGTAGCACTACAAGCAGAAAATATGAGTACAAAAAGAAAAAAAAATCTGCGCTAGTGAAAAACAAAGAAAAATCTGTGGAACACTATACCTTTGATACCAGGCACACATATTACCAATAAAAAAGTGCAGCGCATATGACAGATTTTAAACAAAATTAATAAGTGACATTCCTTAGTGATAAACGACGAATCAATGTGAAAATAAAGTTCATAAAAGTCCAAAAAGCACACAGTGAAATATGCTAATAAATACACCTCAAAACCATGGAGTGATAAGAGAAAGAAATAAAGTCAGAAGCATAAGTTCTGTGCTGGAATGGACAGGGATAGCCAATGTGATCTATTGATTTCGGGTGAGAATCCTTTGGATTGGCCACCAGGAATTACCCAAGCAGTTGTCCATGTTTCTACTAAGGTTTAGAAGGCGGAGGGGACTTAGATATAGAAATATACCAAAAGAGGGATACTAAGGGATGTATCCTTACTGGTTGATTGAGTGGTTTCTGACCACCCTGAATAAGGGGATTGCCAGCATTCTGGTAAGCCTCTGGTGTTGATATTATGCTTGGAACTTTATTTCTTTCTCTTATCACGCCATGGTTTTGAGCTGTATTCATTAGCACATTTCACAGTGCTTTTTGGACTTTTATGAACTTTATTTTCACGTGTATTCGTCGTTTATCACTAAAGAATGTCACATATTAATTTTGTTTCAAATCTGTCATATGCCCTGCACTTTTTTAAACAGAAAACATAATCCGTAAGTAAATACAGATTTCCCCATGTACAGTGCCTTGCAAAAGTATTCACCCCCCTTGGTTTTTTACCTATTTTGTTACATTACCGCCATTTAGTTCAGTGTTTTTTTAATCTAAATTATATGTGATGGATCAGAACACAATAGCCTAAGTTTGTGAAGTAAAATTAGAAAAATATCTACATAAAACTATTTTTCAGAAATAAAGAACTGATAATTGGCATGTGTGTATGTATACACCCCCTTTGTTATGAAGCCCATAAAAAGCTCTGGTGCAACCAACTACCTTCAGAAGTCACATAACTAGTGAAATCGTGTCCAATTGTGTGCAATCTAAGTGTCACATTATCTGTCATTACATATACACACCCAGAGGCTGCAAAACCTAAGCAAGAGGCACCACTAACCAAACACTGCCATGAAGACCAAGGAACTCTCTAAACAAGTAAGGGACAATGATGTTGAGAAGTACACGTCAGGGTTAGGTTATAAAAAAATATCCAAATCTTTGATGATCCCTAGGAGCACCATCAAAACTATCATAACCAAATGGAAAGAACATGGCACAACAGCAAACCTGCCAAGAGATGGCCACACACCAAAACTCACGGACCGGGCAAGGAGGGCATTATTTCAAGAGGCAGCACAGAGACCTAAGGTAACCCTGGAGAGCTGCAGAGTTCCACAGCAGAGACTGGAGTATCTGTACATAGGACGACAATAAGCCGTACGCTCCATAGAGTTGGGCTTTATGGCAGAGTGGCCAGAAAAAAGCCATTACTTTTAGCAAAAAACAAAATGGCACGTTTTGAGTTTGCGAAAAGGCATGTGGGAGACTCCCAAAATGTACGGAGGAAGGTGCTCTGGTCTGATGAGACTAAAATTTAACTTTTTGGCCATCAAAGAAAACACTATGTCTGGCGCAAACCCAACACATCACATCACCCAAAGAACATCATCCCCACAGTGAGACATGGTGGTGGCAGCATCATGCTGTGGGGATGTTTTTCAACACTCAGGACTGGGAAACTGGTCAGAGTTGAGGAAAAGATGGATGGTGCTTAATACAGGGATATTCTTGAGCAATACCTGTACCACTCTGTGTGTGATTTGAGGCTAGGACGGAGGTTCACCTTCCAGCAGGACAATGACCCCAAACACACTGCTAAAGCAACACTTGAGTGGTTTAACCACTTCAATACGGGGCATTTTCGCCCCCTTCCTGCCCAGGCCAATTTTCAGCTTTCAGCGCTGTCACACTTTGAATGACAATCGCATGGTTATGTGACGTTGTATATTAAATTTTGATAATTTTTTTTTCCCCACAAATAGAGCTTTCTTTTGGTGGTATTTGATCACCTCTGCGTTTTTTATTTTTTGCACTATAAACAAAAAAGACTGACAATTTTGAAAAAAAACACAATATTTATTACTTTTTGCTATAATAAATATCCCAATTTTTTTTTAATAAAACAATTTTTTTACTCAGTTTAGGCCGATATGTATTCTACATATTTTTGGTAAAAAAAAAATGCAAAAAGCATATATTGATTGGTTTACACAAAAGTTTTAGCGTCTACAAAATAGGGGATAGATTTATGTCATTTTTATTATTAACTTTTTTTTTTTAGTACTAATGGCGGCGATCTGCAATTTTTTTATCGTGACTGTGACATTGCGGCGGACAGATCGGACACTTTTGAAACTATTTTGGGACCATTGACATTTATAAAGCGATCAGAGCTATAAAAATGCATTGATTACTGTATAAATGTCACTGGCAGGGAAGGGGTTAACACTAGGGGGTGCTGAGGGGGTTAAATGTGTGTCCTAGGGAGTGATTCTAACTGTGGGGGAGGGGACTGATGAGGGGAGGAGGCCGATCGGTGTTTCTATATACAAGGAACATAGATCAGTTCTCCTCTCCCCTGACAGGACGTGGATCTGTGTGTTTACACACACAGATCCATGTCCCTGCTCTGTGATGAGAAATCGTGGGGGCCCGGCGGACATCGCGGCCGCCGGGCATGCGCACCGGGTCCCCAGTGATACGGCAAGCGCGCACTCTCCACAATGTCGGGAAGACAAAGACGTCATATGACGTCCACCCGGAAGGAGGAAGGGTTCCTACCGCCGTCATTTTACAATACGGCGGTAGGCAAGTGGTTAAGGAAAACATGTAAATGTGTTGGAATGGCCTAGTCAAAGCCCAGACCTCAATCCAATAGAAAATCTGTGGTCAGACTTAAGGATTGCTGTTCAAAAGCACAAACCATGCAACTTGAAGGCGCTGGAGCACTTTTGCAAGGAGGAATGGGCAAAAATCCCAGTGGTAAGATATGGCAAGCTCATAGAGACTTATCCAAAGCGACTTGGAGCTGTGATAGCTGCAAAAGGTGGCTCTACAAAGTATTGACTTTAGGGGGTTGAATAGTTATGCACATTGACTTTTTCTGTTATTTTGTCCTATTTGTTGACTGCTTCACATTAAAAAAAAAATAAAATCTTCAAAGTTGTGGGCATGTTCTGTAAATTAAATGATGCAAATCCTCAAACAATCCATGTTAATTCCAGGTTGTGAGGCAACAAAACACCAAAAATGCCAAGGGGGGTGAATACTTTTGCAAGGCACTGTACATGTATTATTACAGGCAATGCTTAGAAATCTAGGTCTTTAAAAATTTAAAGCCTGTGTCCAACAGATTTTTTTTTTTAAATAAGCCCTCAAATTGGCAATTAGTAGTCACCCTCTATATACTCCAGGGCTGCCATCCGAGTTGTTCAGCACCGGTACTCCTATGGGTTGAATGACACTTTCTATGAACCCAGGTTGTCATAGACACACCTTCTCAGGGTGTGTCATCAAGCCAACCTATGCTCACAGGAATTTGCTGCACTGACATAATTACATTAGCAGCATTCTCTGAAACATCCAGGATCACCCACTGCTGAAGGACAAAAGAGGAAGAAGAAAAGTCTGTTCTTCACATGAATGGGTGGAGGACACCTGAATAAAGGTATGTATTAAAAAAAAAATTAAAAGCTGTCCTCGGGGAGCTCAAGAGGTGGTGGTTGCTGGAAGACACAGAGAAGGTGCTAGACAGGGATTCAACTTGAACACATGTTGAGGTTGATTTAATAAAAGGAAATTTAACTATCAATAAATTTGGTATGCTTTCACTTTGGGTTCCCATGAGCAAGCAGAATTAGGCACACTTAGCAATCACTATACCTTTACTGAGATTCTAAAGCTTACACTCATGTTTAGTGCATAGGCTACAGTCCCTGTTTGTATTGGCCATAAAACATCCAAAAGTTGCTCTTTGTTACCTTATAATCTGAAAAGGTGCAGTACAGAAAGTGTGTGTTAAAATTCAACTGCTATGAAATGCAAATGTGCCAAACAAACCATGAGCTCCAAAAGACCTGCTCGCCATGTTTTCAATTAGTCAGCATATGTACAGGTATTTCTGTAACCTCTGTTCACAAGCATCAGTGTATGAAACTGCATATGCCGTCATAGGCATAGTCAAAGCTTATACTTCTGTGCATGTGAACTATGTTACACGCATGTGCATTGCGGTACCCTCTGAGCAGCAAGGACTATAGCATTTTTACTTTTGGTTGGGCTTTAATTTTTGAGAAGTCCTAGCACAAAAGCCTTTTTTTTCATTTTTTTGTTCCTCAGTCCTGTTTCTGTAAGATCTTTGAGTCCAGTTCATATCATCAACCGAATTCTGGATCAAGGAGAAGGACTTTGTAGCAGAACTAGTTGGGTGGGGATTGAGGAGACCTTAAAAAATGAAGGGAAAGGGAGCTGAGGACTACATAAAGAAGTGTCCTGACAATATAGCTAGGGGACTTGCTTCAAATGTTTTGTTTTTTTTTTTCAATTTTTTTCTGGATGACAGTTTTTAGGTGGAGTTAGTGTTGAATAGAGTGGTACTTTTTGGGGTTGACTTTACGTAGGACATGGTTGTCTGTCAACTGCTCTTCACCGAAAACTGCTACCATTGATCTCTCAGCACTGTGAAGTAATTTTAACCATATCGATAAAATTTGGGAATCCTCATCACTTTCTATCCCAGGGACAATGGTTACCAGTACTAATAGAGAGGACACATCTCCCCAACAAGGTCACAGGAATTTGTATAAGTTTGCAAGTTTGCATTTGTAAGTTTCTAACCTCCCATAATTCATTGGAGTTGAATATAATTCCATTGTCATCTCCATGCCAGCTGATATCTCAAATTGGGCTGACATTGCCTGGGAGAGAGGTAGTAGAGCAGCAGTGATCAATGAGCGTTAGAACTCCGCATCAGTTTTTGAGTATAGAGTTAATTACAAAAAACAATAAAAAGCAATGAATATTTAGTTAACTTATTAGTCATGAGTAAGAACACTGGCATTATTTAATACTAAAATCACTTGCATTCATCCTTATTAATGCAGCAGGGTGGAGTTGATGCGTTGTGTAGACATGTAAGCTCAGGAGTTTACATAGACGGTATCCCAAGTGGAAATGTGTTGAATCTCAATTAACTGTCTTAAGCATCCATGCCCTTCCCAGTTCCTATACACAATTTTATATTTGTTTCAGCCCCTGCCAAGAGCAATTAAACCATCTGAAACTCTGCAAAATGTACACGCCTGTTTGTTTTTGTACAAACACAGTTTATGAATAGAGAACTCTTTCCTATTTGAAATAGATTGGTCACTTATTGACCTTTGAACAGCAGATATACAGTAAAAAATTTTTTAAATTCTAAAATATTTAAATCTAAATTTATCAAAAATGTAAATCCACCCAAAGCTCATAGTCATAAGTGAAGCCTGGTGGGCTAATTCAATCGCTTGCTTCTTATATTCCCTTTGATTTTCCAACAGTGGGAGCTCTCTGTTCATATTCCTGATTCTGTTCCTGAGTTACCTCTTGTACAGTGCATCCGGAAAGTATTCCCAGGGCTTGACTTTTTCCACATTTTGTTATGTTACAGCATTATTCCAAAATGGATTAAATTTATTATTTTCTTCAAAATACTACAAACAATACCCCATAATGACAACATGAAAGAAGTTTGTTTAAAATTTTTGCAAATTTATTGAAAATAAAAAATGAAAAAAATTTAATGTAAATAAGTATTCACAGCCCTTGCTCAATACTTGTTGAAGCACTCAAGTCTTTTTGAGTATGATGCTACATGCTTGGCAAACCTATTTTTGGGCAGTTTCTCCCATTCTTCTTTGCAGGACCTCTCAAGTTCCATAAGGTTGGATGGGGAGCGTTGGTGCACAGCCATTTTCAATTCTCTCCAGAGATGTTTAATCGGGTTCAAATCTGGGCTCTGGCTGGGTCACTCAAGGACATTCAGATTTGTCCCATAGCCACTCCTTTGTTATCTTGGTTGTGTGCTTAGGGTCGTTGTCCTGTTGGAAGATGAACCTTCGCTCCAGTCTGAGGTCCAGAGCGCTCTGGAGCAGGTTTTCATGAAGGATGTCTCTGTACATTGCTGCATTCATCTTTCTCTTGATCCTGACTAGTCTGCCAGTTCCTGCCGCTGAAAAACATCCCCACAGCACGGTGCTGCCAGCATCATGCCTCACTGTAGGAATGATAGGAATGGTATTGGCCAGGTGATGAGCAGTGCCTGGTTTCCTCCAGGCATAACGCTTGCCATTCAGGCCAAAGAGTTCAATCTTTGTTTCATCAGACCAGAGAATGTTGTTTCTCATGGTCTGAGAGTCCTTCAGGTGCCTTTTGGCAAACTCCAGGCGGGCTGTCATGTGCCTTTTACTTAGGAGTAGCTTTCGTCTGGCCTGATTGGTGAAGTGCTGCAGAGGTGGTTGTTCTTCTGGAAGTATCTCCCCTCTCCACAGAAAAACTCTGTCAGAGTAAAAATCGGGTTCTTGGTCACCTCCCTGACTAAGGCCCTTCTTACCCGATCACTCAGTTTGGCCGGGTGGCCCTCGCTAGGAAGAGTCCCGGTGGTTCCAAACTTTTTCCATTTACAGATGATGGAGGCCACTGTGCTCATTGGGACCTTCAGTGCTTCAGAAATTTGTCTGTACCCTTCCCCAGATCTGTGCCTTGATACCATCCTGTCTCGGAGGTCTACAGACAATTCCTTGGACTTTGTGGCTTGTTTTGTGCTCTGACGTGCAATGTTAACTGTGGGACCTTATATAGACAGGTGTGTGCCTTTCCAAATCATCTCCAATCAACTGAATTTACCACAGGTGGAGAAACAATCAAGTTGTAGAAACATCTCAAGGATGATCAGTGGAAACAGGATGCACCTGACTCAATTTTGATAGTCATGGAATTTTTTTGTTTTTTATTTATAATAAATTTGCAAACATTTCAAACAAACTTCTTTCATGTCATTATGGAATATTGTTTGTAGAATTTTGAGGAAAATAATTAATTTAATTGATTTTGGTATAAAACTATAACATAACAAAATATGAAAAAATTGAAAAAAGTGAAGCGCTGTGAATATTTTCCGGATGCACTGTAACATTCTTCATAGTCTAAAATAAAATATATAGATTTATAAGCAATGACAGTAAAATCCTATAAATTTGCCAAATACAAAGCTTCACGTTAGTAAGGCTCTGCTGATTTTAGGGTGCTTGCTACAAAGGTTACATTTCGGTTTAGTGCTAGTAGAAACAAATACAGTCATTTTCCCATCTAATCCTTTTGAATGAATTTCAAGAAAACAACCCAAAATATGTCCACAATGTACGTTTGCCAAACTATACATGCATGCTAACACAATTAAATGCACACGTGCACAAATACCACTGGGGTTGTTCATAAGCCCCACAGGTTACAATAATGTTGTATGAATGAATATTCTAAGCCCTCGCTTAAGAGATTGAAGTGTCATCTAGGGAAAATAATCAAAGTTCCTGGCCAAGCAGATTTTCGGCAAGATGGATTTTTGATGAGATTGCGGCTTGATTCGTAAATTCGCTGTTCCTGCGTTTGCTTTTTAAAAGGAGCGCTGGGCCAATATAACATATACATCTGACCACTTTTAAGGTGTCTGTGTTTAAAGTTGATTTAAACTCAAGTTCTTTCAGATCTATAGAACTCAGCTTGCCTAGACTGCAGGCATATGGGACACAAATATACTCAAAACTTGCAAAGCTTTTGCATTCAATAAATGCCTTAGGGTCCATTTAGATCTATGCATGTGCACACGTTTTTTATACAGTAGATATGAATAATTTCCACCCCCTGCATAAGGATTTAAAACATGTTGGGAGCATTGAAATACTGTAGATTAAATGATTTTGGAAATCTACCTCTAGCACTACATTATGTAATATGTGGCATAATGGAGATATAACTCAGGGTGATGTACACTCACTGGCCACTTTATTAGGTACACCTTGCTAGTATCGGGTTGGACCCCATTTTGCCTTCGGAACTGCCATAATTCGCATAGATTCAACAAGGTGTTGGAAACATTCCTCAGAGATTTTGGTCCATTTTGACATGATAGCATAATGCAGTTGCTGCAAATTTGTTGGGTGCACGTCCATGATGAAAATCTCCTGTTTCACCACATCCTAAAGGTGCTCTATTGGATGAGATCTGGTGACTGTGGAGGCCATTGGAGTACAGAGACCTCATTGTCATGTTCAAGAAACCAATGGTGAGATTATTTGATCTTTGTGACATGGTGTATTATCCTGCTGGAAGGAGCCATCAAAAAATGGGTACACTGTAGTCATAAAGGGATGGACATGGTCAGCAACCATACTCAGGTAGGCCGTGGTGTTTAACCAATGCTCAATTGGTACTAAGGGGCCCAAAGTGTGCCAAGAAAATACCCCCCCCCACCATTACACCACCAGCCTGAACCGTTGATACAAGGCAGGATGGATCCATGCTTTCATGTTGTTTATGCAGAATTCTGACCCGAATGTCGCAACTGAAATCAAGACTCATCAGACCAGGCAACGTTTTCCGGATCTTCTATTGTCTAATTTTGGTGAGCCTGTGCGAATTGTAGCCTCAGTTTCCTGTTCTTAGCTGACAGAAGTGGCACCCGATGTGGTCTTCTGCTGCTGTAGCCCATCTGCTTCAAGGTTCGATGCTTTGTGCGTTCACAGATGGTATTCTGCATACCTTGGTTGTAATGAGTGGTTATTTGAGTTACTGTTGCCTTTCTATCATCTCAAACCAGTCTGCCCATTCTCCTCTGACATCAACAAGTAATTTTCCTCCACACAAATGCCACTTACTGGATATTTTCCCCTTTTCGGACCATTCTTTGTAAACGCGAGAGATGGTTGTGCGTGAAAATCCCAGTAGATCAGCAGTTTTTGAAATACTCAGACCAACCCGTCTGGCACCAACAACCATGCCACGTTCAAAGTCACTTAAATCCCCTTTCTTTTGCATTCTGATGCTCAGTTTGAACTTCAGCAAGTCGTCTTCACCACGTATAGATACCTAAATGCATTGAGTTGCTGCCATGTGATTGGCTGATTGGCAAGTTACTATGTGATACTGTCAGCCTACATGCTTTTATTGTGTATATTTTAAAGATTTTCTGTAACAATATTATGGATTTTACCTGACCTATATTATTTTTTTAATTATGGTATGCCTGAAAAAGTCCCAAATATTGTTCTTCGGCACTTAGGTGAGCACAAAAATGTATTTTTTGTAACGTTATGCAGCTGCAGTGTTATGCATCATGAGTTTAAACATAAACATACCCAAATCCACAGCTCTGCTCAAGACTTGTCCAACCTGGACGATTTGGGTGTCGGCCACTGCAGAAATATAAGAAAAAAATGTATGAGTCGCAATCCACTCTTAGCTCCTCTTGCCGTATTTATTAGTTTAAAACGCAAAATTTAAAAAAAGGTGCGCTGGTCCCACTGGTGAGATAAGCTTGGAGTACATTTTTTAGCTATGTGAACGCCGTTTTATTGGCAGTTGATTGACTTATCAGTCAGTTGAAGAATTATTTCTCGCTTTGAGACTCTTTCTTCTATATTATTTTGTACATTGTATGGTATTAACTTTACATACTTTATGATAATATTGGAAGCGTATGCTATAGAATAGTTTATTGATTTTAATGGGGCAGTGCATTTTCTTATATGTTGGACATTAGTACAACTTCAGTTCAGATTAAGGTGCAGCAACTAGAGATTTAGTACACTGAGAGCTGGGATTTTTTTTTTTTTTATGTATGTATTAGTGACTGCATTCAATAATGGTTCTACCTGGGAATCAATCTTCCTTGGCAAGTTTCACCACTCCTGGCTTGCTAATGAGGATAGGGGAAGGGAAGGATAGGGGAAGAAGCATCTTCCCCTTTCCTGGTGAGCAATCCAGGAGTGGTGAAAACTTCAAGGAAGGTTGGTTCTCAGATGGAGACATTGTCATATTCAGTCACTTTGTTGACAACTAATAAATATGGCAAGAGACGCTAATGCCCTGTACACACGGTCGGACATTGATCGGACATTCCGACAACAAAATCCATGGATTTTTTCCGACGGATGTTGGCTCAAACTTGTCTTGCATACACACGGTCACACAAAGTTGTCGGAAAATCCGATCGTTCTGAACGCGGTGACGTAAAACACGTACGTCGGGACTATAAACGGGGCAGTAGCCAATAGCTTTCGTCTCTTAATTTATTCTAAACATGCGTGGCACTTTGTGCATCGGATTTGTGTACACACGATCGGAATTTCCGACAACGGATTTTGTTGTCGGAAAATTTTATAGCCTGCTCTCAAACTTTGTGTGTCGGAAATTCCTATGGAAATTGTGTGATGGTCGGAATTTCTGACAACAAGGTCCTATCCAACAATTTCCATCAGAAAATCCTATCGTGTGTACAGGGCATAAAAGTGGAATGCGACTGATACATTTTTTCCTAATTTTTCTGATGGGCGCAAATGCAGCCTGCAGAAATGCACATATGTGAGCCTAGGGTAAAATACAAAAAAAATGCATGTTGCGTTTTGAAAAACTGTATCCCTAAAATGGGAACAGACTGTTTTCTTATGAGAAAATTAGACAGATGCATTTTAGTGCATTGCAACACGTGTGTAAAAGTGCGACAGTGGAAATGTGCCCTAGTTCTTCCGTATCTTGATCAGTGGCGGCCTGTCCATTAGGGCCGCACGGGCGCCACCCCCCCATCCATATGTCCAGCCCCCTGATCTACATACAGGGTGCTGGACCATGGATTTCAATGGGGGGGGGGGTTTGAAGCGTGTGAATAGAGCTAGAGGCTCTAATAGGCTAAAAAAAAAGGTTGGGCTCGGGGTGCAGAGCACTGCGCTCCGAGCCCACCCAGGTGTGTAAGAATAGCGAATGAATATTCGCTATTCTCACGCTGATTACTGATTTTCCTCCCAGCCAATCAGGAAGCGGGTCGTGAGACCCATTTCCCAATTGGCCAAAAGGAGAAGCGATGTTATTGGCCAAGGGGAAGGAGGAGGAGGGAGAAAACGCGTGGGGAGGGAGAAGCAAGGGGAAGACCGGCGGACCCACCAGCCGCCACTCCAGGGTTGGCCGCCATCCAGCTCAGCCATCCAGCACTCCCCGGCTCAAGGAGGGGAGATCTGAGTCTGGTTAGGACAGAGGTAAGGAGGCCATCCATCTCCCGCGGCAGCGGTGGGGGGGGTGTTTCCCTGTACTCGCCACATTGTTTGCATTGGTATGAAATATCGAGCACCAGCCGCCACTGATCTTAATTGACAAATACCTCCCTATTGTAATGAAAACGTACCCTGAAAGGGTAAATCTAGCTATACACCAGGAAAAACAGTGAGGCTTTATTCAGGACTAAACAAAAAAAGTTTTTCTAAACAATTACTTTTATTTTTACAAGAATCCGCAACCTGCAGTGTATATACAGGTAATATGAACTTCCAAATCCAAAAAAACTGATGGCTTAATCAAATTTTTCTCTTTTGCAGTCTTAAACTCCATGAATTTCTACAGTTTGTGAGTGAATGGTCGCCTTATCTCAATGCAGCAATAAGACAATGACCCTGACAACTTTTTGAGGTGAGTAGGCTATGAGCGATGTTGTTGCATCCACAAGTTTTATTATGTGTTATCTTTATTCACAGATATTAGCACACTGCCAGTTGGAGGCGTGAGAAGAATGGTATGCTGACTTCTTGGGTACTCATACCTAAAGTTGTCATTGACCATGAATTGGTATTTTTATGCGAAAATCTAACTCCTGGGGCCTTTTACGAACTGATGGGCAACATTAAAAATCTTGTAACATTTCTACTTATCTGATCATCATAACATTTCAGATGTTTAAAATATATATAAAGCTAAAACTTTTTTTTAGTTTCGCATTGATTCAGGAATTGTCAGGCTCCTGAAAAAAAAAACATTTTTCTTGGCTGTTTTCTATTGGGGACATAACAGAAATTGAGAGATCTTTCCAAAAGTAAGGAATTGGAACTTGCCTTCCCTGGAAGATTTCTTCTGTAATTGTGACCTAGGGACAGTTCAAATTTTCAAGTATTCCCTCACTTTCTGTCCCAATGACATTGGTTACCATAACAAATCGGTGGCAACAGCACTAAATATCCATTGATTCCAGGTTTGGGGATGTTTGTGACCTTTTTCCATGCCATAGTGCTCGGGCCCGAATGGCCAATTGCCAGACCCAAACACTGTTACATGACCCAGTAGCTGACATAATCATTTCTTTAGAAGCTTCAATGCCATTTTACACTGGTTATTTTAAAGCGACTATAACAGAGCGAGGAGTGAGGGAGCACTGCGAAAGTGGATCAGGGTGGGTTTTAAAGAGCCTTTGTCACTGATGCTTGAATTGGTAAAGTGACAGAGTCTTTTTAAGCTGATCACATGAATTCAGGCTACCACTTCAGCCCCGGAAGCATTTGCCCCCTTCATGACCAGGCCATTTTTTTGCGATACGGCACTGCATCGATTTAACTGACAATTGCGCTGTCATGCAATGTTGTACCCAAACAAAATTGATGTTCTTTTTTTTCCCACAAATAAAGCTTTCTTTTGGTGGTATTCTATCACCTCTGTGGTTTTTATATTTTGCGCTATAAACAAAGAAAGAGCAACAATTTTGAAAAAAAAAAAATTAACTTTTTGCTATAATACATATCCCAAAATTTTAAAAAATGTTTAAAACAATGTATTCATCAGTTTAGGCCGATTATATATTTTTCTACATATTTTTGGTAAAAAAAAAAATCGCAATAGGCATATATTGAATAATTTGCACAAAAAGTTATCGCGTATACAAACTATGGGATAGATTTAGAGACTTTTATTTATTTTTTATTGATTTTACTAGTAATGGCAGCGATCTGCGATTTTTAGTAGGACTGCGACATTACGGCAGACAAATCTGACCCCAAATGACACTTTATGGGGACCAGTGACATTATTACATTGATCGGTACTATAAAAATGCACTGATCAATGTAAAAATGACACTGGCAGGAAAGGGGTTAACACTAGGGGGCAATCAAGGGCTTAAGTGTGTCCCCTAGGTGTGTTCTAACTAGGGGGGATGGACTCACTGGGACACGACAGAGATCACTATTCCTGATCACTGGGAACAGTAGATCTCTGACATGTCCCCTGTCAGAACGGGGATCCGCCTTGTTTACACTGGCAGATCCCCGTTCTTCCGCTCTATAGGCGATCGTGGGTCGCCAGCGAGTGCGCCTGCCTGCAACTGCGTCTGCGTGAGCCGCCGTACAGGTATATCTGCGTGAGCTGGTTGGCTAGTGGTTAACCAAAGCTTTCTGGGAACCCTGGGATTATTCCAGAGGTTGCTAGGGATTTCTTGAGCAGATTGGTCTTCCACTTACAATAACCACCAATGTAAGTGGGAAATTTGACAATTACAACCAAGGTAATGGGTCACTTCTACACCTGTTACCAATGTAAAGGGTCTCCTCCACTGTTTATCAATGTGTGGGTGCATTTTCCCATTGACCCCCAAAGTATGAGAATTCTTTTCCACTGACAGCTAGTGTAGGGAAAGCTACAATTTTCACAGTTAGTGTCTCTCTTGTGGCCATTATTATTTATTTTATTTGATAATTATTGCTGTATGGAGCAGGGGAGTGTTGTGTAAAATAATCTACTCTGAGTCTCAGATGCTCTGATATATAACTTTCTTTATTTTTCTATGTAAAATGTTCTACAACTTACCGATTATGCGAAATGTACCATGAAGTGTATGTATAGTCATTTTTTGGAAGGGGTTCCCTGTGACCTCAAAATAATTTTTGGTCCAATCATTTTTCAATGATTTTTATTGCAAATATAGCAAAAAATGTACAGTAATACAAAAAAAAACACTTAGTCCACCCACTCAGGGGTTATGACTGGCGACATGAAAAACATAAATTCACACTCACATTATAAACGGAGGAGGGAGGACCTCCTCAAATAATCACATTAAATTTAAACATTATATATATATATGTAGTTTGGGGGCAACCCCCAAATTTTGCCAAAGTAGCCAGAACATATGTGACAAAGACCACCTGTGGGTAGTCCTGCACACCAATAGACAACTAAAGAGGGCTGATGAACCCATCAAAAGTGAGGAAACAAAGACAAGAAAGAAACATAAGTGCGAAGGGAAGGGGAGAAAGGGAAGATGGGGACCCGGGATCGGCTGAGACACCTGCTAAAGTTGACCCATGCTTGTCAGGGGGAGATCAGGGAAGACATACATCAACCGTGGTTCCCACATTTTTAAGAACTTAGTGTGTGAGTCTTTAAGAATACTAGACATTTGTTCATTAAGCAACATGGCCATCAAGCGGTCTCTCACTCCCTGGAAGGGTACTGTAGGTTTCTTCTAGGCCTGATCAATCGTCCTTTTGGCTGCCGTGAACAAATAGGATGCCAGTTTTTGTTGATGAGTGAATAAGCCTGGGATGGGGCAATGCAGCAAAGCAAATTTAGCCTCCTTTCGCATATTTAGGTGGAACAGGGAATACAGCAGACAAAACACTTGGGACCAAAATCCCACCAGTCGAGAGCAGGTCCACCAGGTATGCAAAACATCCCCACGATGGCCACACCTCAAAAACAGCGATCACTAGAGGTCGGGTTAGCATGGACGATACAGATCGGGACCCAATACCATCACAACACTTTATATTCTGCCTTTAAGGTGGCAGTATTAAATGAACTTTTAGCAACTGAAGGCCAGGCCTTGCTCCAGTCTGCCAGATGGATCTCAGTACCCAAATCTCATTCCCAGTGAGCCACATAAGAAAGTGAAGTACTCGATGATTGGCCATTTAAGGATGCGTAGAGAGTGGAGATGAGCCCCGGGGAGTGCTGACAGATATGCTCAAAAATGGTTTTCTGGAAAGAATAGGAAGAGGTGGATACGCCGGAAAGATGCTATCCATTTTTGAAGATGGAGGAAGCGAAAAAACTCTGACTGGGGAGGGCCATGGGACTCATGAAAGATGATCCATGTCGGTAGTGACTGGGCAGTCAAAAAATGTCTTACATGAGTGAGGCCAGGGGAAGTCCACCAAGCGAGCACTTGGGGCTGGTCAAGACCAGGGGGAAACAAGGGGTTGTTGGTAATAGGTAGAAAGAGAGACATGAGGGAGCTTGAGTACCCCACTTAGTCCCATAGTTTTAATCTATATGCCATTAATGGGCTTAAGGCTACAGGACATAGTTTCTATGGAAGCCATAAAAGAGCCTGTATAGATAGAGGGGCTCAATTAGGGAGCTCCAAAAACACCCATAAGGGAACATTGGATGAGGCATGAAGCAGGGTCAGTTGAGAGATCTGGGTGGCCAGGTATGAAAAGTGTGGCCCTAGAGATTCTAGGTAGTTTATTAGCCCAGATGAAGCGTAAAATCCTGCTCTGGAGCAGACAGGGGAAAAATGGGGGGAACTTGCACAGGTAAGGTGTGGAAGTAGTGTAAGAGCTTAGGTAAGACTATCATTTTTATTGCATTGATGTGGCTTATCCAGGACAGGTGTGGGAATTGCTAAGACTGCACAAGGGTGGTCAACGAGCGAAGTAAGAGAAAATAATTATCAGTTAATAGGGAGGAGTAGGAGGGGGTCAAACAGATTCCAAGATAGTCAATTGACGAGGACGCCCAGAGAAAAAAAGAAAAGAAAATTGAGATTGCAATCGGGCGACTAGTTCAGGATCTAGAGAGACATCGAAGGCCCGATATGACCTCAGAATTATTTCAAGTGTTCCTCTGAGGGGAAAAAATCCTTAAAGTGGTTCTAAATTCTAAATGTTTTTACCTTAATGCATTTAGTGCGCTATGGTAAAAAACACCCCATTAACTGTCCTCCCAAATCCTAAACACTTAACACCTCTTAGCGTTCCAGCATAGTCCCGGCTGCAGCTCCGCTCTCCTCTTTTCCTAGTCGCAGGAGACACTGAGAACAGCAGGAGTCATATGCTCCTGCTGCTGTCAGTCATACTCCTGTGAAGAGGGAGCAGAGGCGTGGCTTACTGACACTGTGTGTGTGTGTCTAAGGCAGTGTTTCTCAACTCCAGTCCTCAAGGCGCCCCAACAGGTCATATTTTCAGGATTTCCCTCAGATGAAACAGCTGTGGCAATTTCTAAGGCAGTGAAACTGATTAAATTACCTGTGCAAAATAATGGAGAGCCTGAAAACATGACCTGTTGGGGCGCCTTGAGGACTGGAGTTGAAAAACACTGGTCTAAGGACACACACAGCCCAGTTCAAGAGTGCACCTGCACGGGTGTCCCCTTAGCACCTGGCTTGCGGGGGGGGCACTTGGAAGAAAAAAGAGTAGACAGTGCCAGCGGGGGGACCGCCAAAAAGGAGGTAGGCGACCACTCTGTGCAATATTGTTGCACAAAGTAGGTACGTATATCAACTTTTATATTTTAGGAAGAAATGCCTTTAGAACCACTTTAAAAGGACAGTTGTTCCCCTTTAAGAGTACTTGTATTGTGGACTTGTAGGGAAGGTAGTGTTCCTGTAATAATTAAGCTTGAGATGCTGGCTTCTTTTTGCTGTGCATTGAATTTTTTCAATTTATGACATAAAAGTCCTTAAAATGAATCTGGAATGGCGGCTATCCCATTGGCTTATCTATAGGACAGGCTTGACATAGGAAACACACAGGAACTTGTCCTTTCATTGGGAAACCTCTCCCTTTCCTTTGGCCGAGCAGTACGAGTGACTACATTCACTATAACTCCGAACACCAGTGACTCATAACTGTATGGAGTGAGTAAGCAGAACTTGAGCTGATTGTTCTGATGTGGAAGCAGGTTATGTCAAGGGTTTACAATTAGTTCTATTACCTAGCAGTTTCAGTTTTGGTCATCTGTACAGCAGGTTGTATAAATTGTAGCATATTCTAAGTAACTTCAGATATGCTGATAAACTGAAGACAATGAGCCATTTCTTTGGAATAAACCACTTCACCTGTAAATTAGTAATTAATTAGTAAAGTCGCATGACTAGAGTTGTCCTATAGAAACTAGATGAAAATATTTTTTTCTCAAATTTCTGTAGCATTCTATACAGGGCAGTAAAGTACATTACATGGCCAAAAGTTTTCAGACACCTGACTGTCACATATTCACCATAAGGGCAAAACTTGGTGGATGCAACACAAAAAAATGATTGAGTTCAGCTACTTTAGAGTTCCAGTAATGCTATAGCATACAGTTGTGTGATTCTAGTTTGGGAAAGGGCATTTTCTGCTCCAATACAACTGTGACCCTGTTCTTAAAGACAGGTTAAAAAGACATGGTAAGACAAATTTGATGTGGTGGAATTTGAGTGGCCTGCACAGCAGACTGCAACCCTATTAAACACTTTTTGGATGGATTGGAATGTCCATAGTGAGCCAAAATCTTCTCATCCATCATCAGTATCTGACCTCACAAATGCTCTTTTGGCTAAATGGGTACAAATTCCCAGAGAGCAGAGACACACTCCAAAATCTTGTGGAAAGCCTTTCCAGGAGAATGGAACCTATGCCCATGGGTTTTGAAAATGAGGTGTCCAACAAGCTAATATAGATATGTTTTACACACTTTTGGCCATATAATATATGTATGATATGTACCATATGAAAACCATTAGAGACCTTCTTCTCTAGAGATCCAGAATAATAATTGCCAATTGTTTTTCCATACTGTATAAACATTAAAGAGGAGCCAAAGGCTCCTACAAAAAAATAAATAAAACTCAGCAGCTACAAATACTGTAGCTGCTGACTTTTAGGCCTCATGCACACAGGACCTTTAAAAAACGGCAGTGCTGCTGCCAGGAAAAAAGCAGCGTTAAAAATGCGCTGTTAGCCGTGTTTTTGAATAGTGTTTATGAACATTTTTTAATTAAAAACACCCCCTATAATATATAAATGCCAAACGTGGCTAAACGCTTGTTACAGCGTTTAGCAGTGTTTAGCAGCATTTTTCCTTTTTACAGCTCAACAGCCTCTGTTGATGGACGCACAGGCTGTCGTTTTTTTCTACTGCCCATAAACCCTTATGTCTCCAAACGCCTCTGAATGTTTATGTGTGCATGGATACATATTCTATGGTTGGACTGGATGGACTTGTGTCTTTTTTCAACCTGACTAACTATGTAACTATGTAACATAGGCTGACATGGAGGGGCTATATATAGAAAACTGGAAAATGGGATTTTAATGGTGCCACAAGGATAACAACAATTATTTACACTAAATTTTATTGATATAGAAAAGTGTTTTTAAAAGAAAATTAACAGAGGTTTGCTCACATGAACAAACAATGTTATAAAAATCACAACATGATAGTGAACAGTAGATGCATATACACTGAGCAAAATTATAAACGCAACATTTTTGTGTTTGCCCATGATCTGAACGCAAAGATCTATGACTTTTTCTATGTACACAAAAGGCCTATTTCTCTTAAATATTGTTAACAAATCTGTCCAAATCTGTGTTAGTGAGCACTTCTCCTTTGCCGAGATAATCCATCCACCTCACAGGTGTGGCATATCAAAATGGTGATTAGACAGCATGATTATTGCACAGGTGTGCCTTAGGCTGGCCACAATAAAAGGCCACTCTAAAATGTACCGTTTTATCACACAGCACAATGCCACAGATGTCACAAGTTTTGAGGGAGCATGCAATTGCCATGCTGACTGCAGGAATGTCTACCAGAGCTGTTTCCCTTGAATTGAATGTTAATTTCTCTACCATAAGCTATCTCCAAAGGCGTTTCAGAGAATTTGACAGCACATCCAACCGACCTCACAACCGCAGACCACATATAACCACATCAGCCCATGACCTCTACATCCAGCATCTTCACCTCCAACATCGTATGAGACCAGCCACCCAGACAGCTGCTGGAACAATCGGTTTGCATAACCAAAGAATTTTTGCACAAACTGTCAGAAACCGGCTCAGGGAAGCTCATCTGCATGCTCGTCGTCCTCATCGGGGTTTCGACCTGACTGCAGTTCGTTGTCGTAACCGACTTGAGTGGGCAAATGCTCACATTTGATGGCGTCTGGCACTTTGGAGAGGTGTTCTCTTCATGGATGAATCTCAGTTTTCACTGTACAGGGCAGATGGCAGACAGCGTGTATAGTGTTGTGTGGGTAAGCGGTTTGCTGATGTCAACATTGTGGATCGAGTGGCCCATGGTGTCTGTGAGGTTATGGTATAGGCAGGCGTATGCTATGGACAATGAACATAGGTGCATTTTATTGATGGCATTTTGAATGAACAGAGATACCGTGATGAGATCCTGAGGCCCATTGTTGTGACATTCATCCATGACCATCACCTCATGTTGCAGCATGATAATGCACGGCCCCATGTTGCAAGGATCTGTACACAATTCCTGGAAGCTGAAAACATCCCAGTTCTTGCATGGCCAGCATGCTCACCAGACATGTCACTTATTGAGCATGTTTGGGATGCTCTGTATCGGCGTATAAGACAGCGTTCTCCAGTTTCTGCCAATATCCAGCAACTTTGCACAGCTATTGAAGAGGAATGGACCAACATTTCACAGGCCACAATCAACAACCTGATCAACTCTATGTGAAGGAGATGTGCTGCAATGGGTGAGGCAAATGGTGGTCACTCCAGATACTAACTGTTTTTCGGACCCTCTGGACCGCCAATACAGTAAAAACTGCACATTTTAGAGTGGCCTTTTATTGTGGCCAGCTTAAGGCACACCTGTGCAATAATCATGCTGTCTAATCACCATCTTGATATCTCACACCTGTGAGGTGGATGGATTATCTCGGCAAAGGAGAAGTGCTCACTAACACAGATTTAGACAGATTTGTGAATAATATTTGAGAGAAATAGGCCTTTTGTGTAAAAGTCATAGATCTTTAAGTTCAGCTCATGATAAATGGAGCAAACACAAAAGTGTTGCATTTTATAATTTTGCTCAGTGTAGCTACATAAAGCTATATAAATGCCTGTTAGCTCGAAATGTTTTGCAAAATGCTTCTTCAGGACAGTAAGGCATATAATGGCTTTAAAGAAATACAGAAACAAAATATAATGAAAAACAAAACAGAGTAATATTATTATTATTATATATAATATTATTATATTATTATTATTATAATACAGGTTTTCTATAGCGCCAACAGTTTGCGCAGCACTTGACAAAATAAAGGCAGACATTACGATTACATTACAATTTGGTACAAGAGGAATCGGAGGGTCCTGCTCATTAGAGCTTACAATCTAAAAAGGGAGGGTCAATTGATACAAAAGGTAATAGCTGTGGGGGATTTGCTGATGAAGTAAAACGGTGTTAGTTAGAAGCAGGATAGGCTTCTTTAAAGAGAAGGAAGAAAAGGGTTTTTAGGGATCGTCTAAAGATGGATGGAATAGGGGACAGTCAAACAGATTGGGGAGTTCCAAAGGATGGGAGAAGCTCTGGAGAAATCCTGGAGGCGAGCATGGGAGGAGGTGACAATGGAGCTAGAGAGCAGAAGGTCTTGGGAGGACCGAAGAGAGCGGCTTGGTTGGTATTTTGGGACTAGGTTAGTGATGCAGCTGGGGGCAGAGTTATGGATGGCTTTGTAAATTATTGTTAGTACTTTGAATTGTATTCGTTGGGTGAGTGGAAGCCAGTGGAGGGATTGGCAGAGAGGGGTGGAGGACACTGAATGGTTGGTAAGATGGATGAGTCTTGCAGTGGCATTCATTATGGACTGAAGGGGGATATGTAAAGGTAATCCAGTGAGGAGGGAGTTGCAGTAGTTGAGGCGAGAGATAACCAGGGAGTGAATTAGAAGCTTGGTGGTGTCATTAGATAAAAAGGGGCGTATTCTGAAAATGTTTCCGAGGCTAGGGTGGTGTGATTTGGACAGGGATTGGATGTGGGCCTGAAAGAGCAGTTCAGAGTCTAAGGTTAACCCTAGCACCCTGGCATGTGGGGGTGGACTGATAGATGCGCCATTGATCTTAACAGAGAAGTCAGGGGAAGGGGCACATGGGGGAGGAAATATTAGGAGCTCAGTTTTAGATTCAGTTTGAGGAAGTGGTTTGTCATCCAGGCTGATATGTCTGTTAGTAAATCAGTGATGCGTGAGGAGATTGATGGGGTGAGCTGAGGGGCAGAGAGACAGATTTGGGTGTCATCAGCATATAAATGGTAGTGGAAGCCATGGGAGGCTATAAGCTGACCTAGGGAGGACGTCTAGATCGAGAGGAGGAAGTGGAGTTGTAAGTGACACTGAAGGTGCGATGAGTACAATTTGAACCAACGGAGAGTGCAGCCATGGAGACCAAGCAAATTGGGTTTTTTGAGGAGGAGGGGGGTGGTCAACTGTATCAAAGGCAGCGGAAAGGTCCAAGAGTAAGAGTATGGAATAATAACCAATGGTTTTGGTTGTTAGTAAGTCGTTTGTGAGTTTTAGGAGGGCAGTTTCTGTGGATTGCTGTGTATGAAATCCAGACTGAAGGGGATCAAGAAGGTTATTCTCAATGAGGTGGTTGCTCAGCCTGTTGTAGACTAAAAATTCAAGGAGTTTGGAGGCAAAAGGGAGTAAAGAGATGGGTCCTAGGTTGTTAAGATTGGTGGGGTCTAGTGATGCCTTTTTTGGTATGGGAGTGACTAGCGCATGTTTTAGAGGGTTGGGGAAAATGCCAGCAGCGAGTGAGAGGTTGAACATATGAGTTGAAGAGTGTAGGATAGAGTCAGATGGTGACTGTAGTATTTGAGAAGGAACAGGGTCCAGAGGGCAGGAGGTTAGGTGGGCGTTAGAAAAAAGTTTAGTGACTTCCTCTATAGTAGCAAGGTTAAAAAGAGGGAAGTATTGATTGTGCAGGAGAACAAGGAGTGTAAAGTAATGGAGAGATCTGTAGAGTGGAGACCTTGAGACAAATGGTCTCAATCTTATTTTTGAAGTGATTAGCAATCTCCTGGGCAGTGAGTAAGTTTGTGGGTGGAGGTAATGGAGAACGAAGTAGAGTGGTAAAGGTAGAAAAGAGTTGACGGGGACTGCGTGAGAGGGTGTTAATGAGAGTGATAAAGTAGGTCTGTTTGGCATTGTGGGGGCAGGAATGGTATTTTTGGAGGGCAGATTTATGTTGGCTAAAATCTTGCTGTGACTTAGTCTTACGCCACAGACGCTCAAGAGCGCAGCTACGTTTTTTTAGGCTTTTGGTATTGTCTGTCTACCAGGGTTGTAGCGGTCGAGGCCTGATTCTGTGTAAGCGGTGATACATCATGATATGCTATTGAAATTCAATAGATAAACATTTTTTTCAAAGTTTTCATACTATACATTAAAGCAGCATACAGCAACCAAATTAATAAACCATGGCATTGATGGAACTCATATAGGGTAATGTGCAGTGACTGCGGTATGGCTATTCTATAGCAATTTAAATAGATTGTTCATATCACTTCCTGTTCCCAAAAGTGCTTTCGATGTAACGACTCTGCCACAGTTACACAGTCAAATACATGGTAGGGCCAACAGAGTTAAAAATTGATTAATTTGCTGGCCTTTTTTTTGGAGGAAACGGGACTTTCAGGGAAAATTTGCGCAAATGTGAACAATGTTCATACTCAATGCAGGTAGCATCTATTCTGAGGATTTAAACCAGAACTACTAGGCAAGAGTGCTAACCATATAGCCACAATGGCTTGGAGGCTCCAAAGGCAGGATGTGCTTTTTGGAGTTCTCAGTCAGGGTGAATCCTTACATGCGATGAGCACCACCCCATGTATGCAATTTTAAGCACCTCGATTCCATTTGGGCTTATGAGCGGCACACACTTCCAGGATCTTAAATTTAATTCCATCCCTCTGTGCTGGGATGAAGAAACTTGTTTTCATGCATTTGAGTTATGTCATCCCAGCCCAGCCAATCAAGATGGCCAAAGAGTTTGAACCTGGAGGAAGACCGAATGAAAATGTAAGTGCCAGTACAAACATCATTTGGAATTGAATGTAGGAATATCAGGTAGTTTTGGGTAGGTGGAGCATGTGACTCCTTCCTTCCCAAGATGTGGTGCTGGGTACCCAAGGGGCAATCACCAGGTCCCATAATTGTGGGGTTGCCCAGAGTGACTTGCAGTGTACCCAGGGCTTCTTCTCGGGGCCATTGTAGTTGGAGAGGAACAAAGGGAGGCTGAGAATAAGCTTAGGCCCTCATTGGCAAACATTTTAACTCAAAAAGAGCTCAGACCTGCTTTGTTTGGTTAACATTTTTTACTTCAGACTTGCTTTAAGCTACTGTGAATTTTGCTCTTTATTAGAACAGACTTGAGGTGGAGCGAGCCCATCAGAGCTAAGGTAAACCCACAAGTCCTCTGGGACAAACCAACCCTTCTGGCAAGTGGCAGATGACCCGTTCATGTGATTCCCAGCTCTCCTTTCTCCTTGGTGTTTTAGGTGGTTTAGATAGATGTAAGGATTTTATTTGCTTAGTAGTTCAAGTTTAACCTTTGTTTACAAGTACCTAATCTGTAGCAGAGTTCGAATCAGCCTGTTGTAATATCTGTTAACATGAATGAATCTCCTCTTACTAAATAGTTACAGATTTAATTTGCTGCTGAGATTCCCAAAAGTTTGTGGATCAAACCATAACAACCAATACAACTATATAACATACTATTCTAAAACCAGTTAAACTACCTTTGGGGCTATAACAGTCTCTAATCTTTTAGGAAGGCTTTCCACAAGATTTTTGAGTGTGTATATCCCAAAGATGTTGTATATAATTCTATAGATCTTTAATTGTTGGAAATGGTAATTGTAGTAGTTACAGTGACACTGGATCACATCAGGTGTGATGGTGTCTGTTGTAGAGTCACTTTTGAAGGTTGAGGTTTTGATTGAAGATGCTGTTGCAGAAGAAGTGATCACACAATCAGACTAATCATAGTGTGAAAGTCATCCATAAAATATTCCAACATATATATAGGTTATTAGAAGTCCCCTTCATTTTGGTTAAGCTTTGATAATTGGGCAACCTGATAAGTACTGGTGGAATGACTTGGCTTGTATCAAGCTTGCAAGCCAGAGTGATTGATAACAATTTTTGATGCTGCCCTAAATGCAGCCCAGTAGTTGCTGATGTGTAAAAGGGGTCAATCCCCTAAGAGTTAAGTAACGCTGAAAAAAATGCGGTAAAATAACGCATGCGGAAACAGTTGTTTAAATGATAAATTTACTAAGAATTGTGCAGTAAATAACTACTGCAGCAAAGTTTCAATAATGCGGTAATTACCACATATTTTCATGCAGTAATTTATTGTATTGAGCTGGTTGCTAAGGAGCCAGCTGATGTTCTGTTGATATGTGCCCGTCATCGAAAAGTGCCCACGCATGTGCAGAATGGAAGGACACTCCAGCTGATTTGTCGATCAGCTGGAGTGACGTCACCATAGGGCATGTACACATAGTAGGAGCCTTCTTTCGATGGCAGATACCATTTCTCGGGCACAATTTAATGCTATGCAAAGAGCGGAGGGACACCATATTTGACATATTGTGCCTCGCTGTTGCACCGCAGGTTTACAGCGAGGCACAATCTGACATCTACGGTGTCCCTCCGCTATTTGCATAGCTTTCAGTTGTGCCTGTGAAATGGTATCTCCCTTTGAAAAAACCCTCCTACGATGTGCGCATGCGCTATGGTGAGGGTCACTCCAGCTGATCAGCAAATCAGCTGATCGGCAAATCAGCCGATTTCTATCGATTTGTGCCCTCCATTGAAAAGTGCCCGCTCATGCGCAGGCACTTTTCAACGGAGGGCACAAATCGATAGAACACCGGTAAGACGGCCGACGCTTCCTTGACAGATGACTCATCAGCTGTCAACGGGTTTCCCGCTGACAGCTGAATGCAAAGAAAACATGCCGGGCCCCAGGCCCTTCAGGTCTGGTATGAATTTTAAGGGGAACCCCATGGCAAAATGTAAAAACAAACCCGCCGTAGGGTCCCCCCAAAATCCATACCAGACCTTTATCCGAGCATGCAGGTCAGGAAAGGGAGGGGACGAGCGAGCACACCCCCCCCATTCCCCCTTGAACCATACCAGGCCACATGCCCATAACAAGTTTTGGGGCAGAGGGGGCTGACGACAGGATCACAACAGTTGCCGCACTGCTAGACCCAAAAAAAGGAAAATAAAAAACCTCTGGGCCCGACGAAGGCTCCCGCCGACTGCCTGCTCCACCATCTGACAGTTCTTAAATAGCTAAGGGGAGAAGTCACCCGGTGACATCACCAGGTGGCTCCACCCCTTGTGACTTCACCACACCAGCATGCTCCTGGCAGATGACATCACAAGGGGGCAGGGCCACCCGGTGACCTCACCGAGTGACTCCTCTCCTTAGCTATTTAGGAACTGCCAGATAGCTGAGCAGGCAGACGGCGGGAGCCTTAATCGGGACCGTAGCTTTTTTTTTTTTAATTCTTTTTCGGGTCCGGTGGTTATGATTTACGTGGTATCTACTTTGGGGTGGGGGCATTGTATTGTTGTTATTTTTTTTTATTTTTTAATAAAGGAATTGTCAAAAACTGTGTGTGTTTTTATTTCTTTTTGACACTCTTTTAGTGAATGAGTAGGGGTATAATGTCGCCTTCCCGGTCCCCCCCTTTCCTGATCTGCCAGGCTGCATGCTTGGACAAGGGTCTGGTATAGATTTTGGGGGGGACTCCATGCCATTTTTAATTTTTTTTTATTTTGGCGTGGTGTTTCCCCTCAAAACCCATATCAGGCCCTGACAGCATGTTTTCTTTATATTCAGCTGTCAGCAGGTTCCCCGCTGACAGCTGATGAGTCATCTGTTGTTAAGGATGCAGCAGCTGGCTTCCTGGCCTGCTCCTTAGCAACCAGCTATTGGGGGGGACCCTCACGCTGTTTCTGACAAATACCGCATGTGACACCACCAGCAAAACCCTGGTGATAAATATTGCATTTTTTTTACTCTATGTTCCGTTTGTGAATTGGACTGAAGAGCTTACTGCATGGTTTTTATGCAATATTTACTGCCGCATTATATACCGCACAATCATTTTTACATTTTTTTTGTGAATGGAACATTTTTTTATCGAATGCGATAATTGATACAAATGAGTTACGTGACCATATTATCGGATTCACACTTAGTGAATTGACCCCAAAGACTGCAAAAGTGTTATGCCCCGTACACACGGTCGGACATTGATCAGACATTCCGAGAACAAAATCCATGGATTTTTTCCGACGGATGTTGGCTCAAACTTGTCTTGCATACACACGGTCACACAAAGTTGTCGGAAAATCCGATCATTCTGAACGCGGTGACGTAAAACACGTACGTCGGGACTATAAACGGGGCAGTAGCCAATAGCTTTCATCTCTTTATTTATTCTGACCATGCGTGGCACTTTGTGCGTCAGATTTGTGTACACACGATCAGAAATTGCGACAACGGATTCTGTTGTCGGAAATTTTTTTAGCCTGCTCTCAAACTTTGTGTGTGGGAAAATCCGATGGAAAATGTGTGATGGAGCCTACACACGGTCGGAATTTCCGTCAACAAGGTCCTATCACACATTTTCCGTCGGAAAATCCAACCGTGTGTACGGGGCATAAGACATGGTCATTATCTCAACCTACACCCAGTAATTACAAGCAATGTCAGTTGCATTGCTTGCTGTAAGCCCATGTGTGGGTGCTTCCAATGGTGATTACATAACCTTTTGCATAAAGGTATCTACTCGAAGAAAGCTTTTTTTTTCCGATTCCCTATTTTTCCATACTCCACTAGGAACATAAAGATCCTTACCTGGCTGCTACAAAGAACCTAAACTTCTCAGGCGCTTCTATAGAAGAAACCCTCTGATGCTTCCTCAAAATAATAATTTTGCAAGCATTTTGTATTCAACTGAATAGGTTACTTGTAGCTAATTAAATGTAATTTCACACATACTGTTTAGCAATTAGCATGACTCATACTTATGATGTTTTTTTTACCAAAAGGCCTTCGAACACACAAATAACATAATCTAATGCACGCTTTGTTAAATGCATGGGGCGTGTGCAACTAGCATGTCCTTAGCATAAGCCTTTGTCTGTGTGGCCTGTATGAAACTAGTAAATACGACTACATTTGATAACTATAATTTGTCAGGGTTTAACACTGCTGTTATGCAATGTGGAAACTGTAACATATAAACCTATGTGCAAGACCATTCACAAAAATATGACAGCACCTTGTGCTTGTTGTAATGCGTATGCTGTGAGTCATGCGGCAAATTTCACACCCAAAATCTTATTGTAAGTAAGTTTTAGCTTTAGGCACAAAGTTTCCTCTATCAATAAGAAAGTGACAGGTCCAGACTCACCCCTTTGTGTTATTATCCATTATACCAAGGACCTTTTAAAGCTGAACTCTAACCAGATATAATAGACACAAATTATTGCAGCTCTGTAATCATTAATACATCATTAAATGTATTTTTTAAAATGTGAGCAGTGTAAGTACCAGAATCTGACCTGGTGTCAACCTCCTTCAGTCTTTGTATAACAGAGCTAGAATGTACGAAAATAGCAGCAGTACAAGGAGCCAATCGGTTCATTTAAAAGGGGTCTGCTATGATACGTCATTAGAGCGGCCCACACGATCAATTTCAGGCAATGGAATAATGGAGAAACTCACCCTATAGAATGGTAATAAAGTCCAAACTGAAATCTAATTCAGGGCTTGTCTCTTGTGGGAATGACTCAAACCTTCAAACCTTTACAATGAAGAATTCTAAAAGAATAATACCGCGCCAATCATAAGCGAAAAATGAAGCTGCTAGCACTACAATCAGACAAATTGTGTACAGAATATATAAAATAAAGTGTAGCGCTAAAAAAACCCAAAAACAACAACTCCCCTAAAAGGAAAGGGGGTTACGATACGTGAAACTATCAGTGATCACAAAAAAAACAGCAAAGGGTCGTGACCTGCAATTTCACCCAAAAAATTATATTGGGTTAGTATTGAATAGGCCAATATAACCTATTTTGGGTTAGTGTTAAATAGGCCAATACATAAAGTGAGTAGGTGTGTGTAAGATCACATCTAAAAAATAAATATATATAACTAACCCTTTATGTAAGTGAACATAAATCAATATACAAATCTGGCTGTGAAAAAAAATTATTAAAACTGGTGAAGTGAACATATAAAAATATTTCAAATAAAGTGCTACTGACATCCAAAACATATATGGAAACCAGATATAGTAATATAAATCTTCTAATAAATCCAATGGTAACAAAGTGACAGTCCCATAGTGCTTCATATACTGCTTAAACCAAGAAGTAATGGGCCAAAGGTGGGATACTGTTCTTCCCAAAGACGGTCCCCGATATAAAGAGAAGAGGAGGTACTCTTACCAGCATTGGTAGACTCACAAGCCGGGGGCAGTGAGTCATCAAGGCTTAGGCTGTCATACACATAATGACAGTGTGGATGCGGTGTGTGGAAACGAAATCTTCCTCCTCCGTTGGGGATCTGGTCTCGGCCCAGGTGAATGGAGAAATCTTCTAGCTTAGCCGTGTAGCCGCCATATATAGAAAGACAAAAATAGGGAGCTTACTAGAGAAAAGGCATCTGAATATTGTCTGCAGTCTGGCAAGCATTTGACTTGAAGAAGAATTCTTGCCTCACCAGTCCTCTGACCAGATATTATTTCTCTTTCTCTGCCCCCCCACCTTTATTCCTTTCCCTTCCCCCCTTTTCTTCTCCTCTCTTTACTTTTCTTCCCTTCCATTCCCCCTTCTCTCTTCTCTTCCCTTCCCTTCCTTCTACTCCACTCTTCACTTTTCTTCCCTTTCCTTCTTATGCCCCGTACACACGGTTGGACACTGATCAGACATTCCGACAACAAAATCCATGGATTTTTTCCATCGAATGTTGGCTCAAACTTGTCTTGCATACACACGGTCACACAAAGTTGTCGGAAAATCTGATCGTTTTGAATGTGGTGACGTAAAACACGTACGTCGGGACTATAAACGGGGCAGTAGCTAATAGCTTTCGTCTCTTAATTTATTCTGAGCATGCGTGGCACTGCGTGCGTCGGAATTGTCCACACATGGTCGGAATTTACGCGAACGGATTTTGTTGTCGGAAAATTTTATAGCCTGCTCTCAAACTTTGTGTGTTGGAAATTCTGATGGAAAAGTCAGATGGAGCCCACACACGGTCGGAATTTCCGACAACAAGCTCCGATCGCACATATTCCGTTGGAAAGTCCGACCGCGTGTACAGGGCATTACAATATGAAAGTCTTAACTCCCCTTATGACATGTGATCAGTATCTATCAGTGTTGATCAACTTACTTGATATAGGCCTCAACTGCAGGCCCAGACATGGGGGGGGGGGGGTGTGTGTGACACAGGAGCCCAGGCAGCAGGGGGAATCCTGTGCGCACGCCTATGGCAAGCAGGCATAGCCAGCATAACAGTGGTAACTATGTTCTTAAGTCAGGAGCAGTGCAGCATTGTTGCCACTATTACTATTCCAGTAAACTGCATTAGGTGGATTTCACTGGCAGGACAACTGTGAGTGCAGACATATTTATAATTAAGTACTGCAGAACACATTTTTTTAATGGGAGGCCATAGTTTTACTTAAGAAAAAGGGATCAGGATCCAAACAGGAGTTCAGAATGTAGACAATCTTGATGCAAGTATCATAATGAGTAAATAGTATAAAAGAATACTTCTTTTTTTTTTCTTTAATAAAACATGTCTCTCTTCATTCAGAGCCTTATATTCTTCAACATTAGTCAGCTACTTAGCTGACCGTGACCATCTGACCGTGACCCCCAGTGACAACGTTGGTAATCATGCAGACAGACGGAGCTTTTGTATGGCACCGGACACTTGATACATTCCATTGGGTCTGGCTTCTTAGCAGGTCACTTATCCTCAGCTTGTTTTGTGCTTTTATTTGTTGAGTCATCTCCAAGTAAGCCATTGTTTACAATGTATATGGTTCAAAGGGCAACTGTTTCTGTGCAACCAGCCCCATGTTCCCCATGCTATAGCCTTTTCTCTGAAATCTGAGACTCCAGTTACTGAGCATGGAGTTCTCAGCCTGACACATGCCTGAACTGTGTCAGCATAAACTCTTTCTCCACTCATCCTCAGAGATTCAAACATGAAGTTGTTGTTATTTAGCATAGCTCCAGCCAAATTATACATTTTAGGTAGACACTGGTTAGGTGAATCTCACACCATCTTATTATGGCTATCAGAGGCTCCAGCACTGAGATTTACATAGTGTACATAACATGATTTTGTTTTCATTCATATAGTGTAGAGTAATTACCTGAAATCTGTCTTTATACACACTTGTCACAGGAAAGCTGAAATTTGAAATTAGACCAGGCTGCAGTCCGCCCCTCCAGACAGACACTGTCAGTTTGGCTGAGACCTGCTCTGCTACCTGCTGTGCCATCCGTGAGTGTTCCCGGTTAGGCTTCCTTCCGCCTGGCTTTTTGTGAATTGTTTTGCATTGACTTCAATACCAGGTTCATTATTTGCACCTGGACTGAGTGTATGTTATTGCCAGGCACCACGTTGCACCCACCTACAAATGGGCTTACAGTAGGTAAAAGCTCTTTGACCATTGTGGTTCACTAGTCCAAATCAGCCTTTCTCAACCAGGGTTCCTCCAAAGGTTGCTAGGTGATCTTTGAGCAATTTCTGTTTCTCAAATAAGTAAGGGGCACCTGTCAAGGGTTGTGGGGATGAGGCCCTTGTCCCCATCATCATGGGGACAAGATGCTTTGGGGGGCTACTCAAAGTACCCTCTCCATGTTGAGGGCATGTGGCCTGGTATGGTTCAGGAGGGGGGGGCGCTCTCTCGTCCCCCCTCTTTACCTGCAGTCTGCCAGGTTGCGTGCTCAGATAAGGGTCTGGTATGGATTTTGGGGGTGCCATACGCCATTTTTTTTATTTGGCACAGGGTTCCCCTTAATATCTATACCAGACCTGAAGGGCCTGGTTTGGATTTTGGGGGGACCCCCACACAATTTTTTTTTTTTAATTTTCGGTTTGGGGTTCCCCTTAATATTCATACCAGACCCAAGGGCCTGGTAATGGACTGGGGGGGGGGAACCATGCCGTTTTTTTCAATGAGTTTTATCTATATTGCCGAGACCTTACAATTCATTACAGCCGCGATCAGTTTTTAATGACTTCTTTTCCTTTAGAAATGTCATTTTGCTGTGGTACTGTTCTAAACTCGGAAAAACTGTGCCACTTTACAGGCATACTATAGACACCCCCCCCCCCAGGCAGGATATTTAAAGGAATATTTCATTTTTATTGTTTTCACTTTAAGCATTATTAACCACCTCAATACCAGGCACTTACACCCCCTTCCTGCCCAAGCCAATTTTAAGCTTTTCAGCGCTGTCGCTGTTTAAATGACAATTGCGCAGTCACTGTACCCAAACAGAATATTTATCATTTTGTTCCCACAAATAGAGCTTTCTTTTGGTGGTATTTGATCACCTCTGCGTTTTTTTATTTTTTGCTAAACAAATAAAAAAAGACCTAAAATTTTGAAAAAAAAAAGTTTTTCTTTTGTTTCTGTTATAAAATTTTGTAAATAAGTAAATTTTCTCCCTCACTGATGGGCACTGATAAGGCGGCACTGACGGGCACTGATAAGGCGGCACCGATGAGGTGGCACCAATGAGGTGGCACTGACGATGGGCATTGATAGGCCACACTGATGGGTGGCACTGATATGAAGCACTGATGGGCATTGATAGGCGGCACTGTTGGGCACTCATGGGTGGCACTGGTGGGCACTGATTGGCACTGAAAGGCTGAACTGATGGGTACTTATGGGTGGCACTGATAGGCGGCACTGCTGGGCACTGATATGTGGGGCTGATGGGCACTGATATGCAGCACTGATAGATGGCATTGATAGGCGTCACTGATGGCACTGGAAGGCATTAGGGATGGGCACTGATTGGCAGCTGCCTGGGCACTGATTGGAATTTCCCTAGTGGTCTAGGGTGGCATACCTGATGGTTCAGGGTGGTGCCAATCCCTGGTGGTCCTGGCGGCATCCTGGTGGTCCTGGGTGGGCATCCGAGGGGGGCTGCGCTGATAAACAATCAGCACAGACCCCCCCTGTCAGGAGAGCAGCCAATCGGCTCTCCTCTACTCGCGTCTGTCAGACATGAGTGAGGGAAAGCCGGTCAACGGGTCTTCCTGTTTACCACGTGATCAGACGTGTCCAATCACGGCTGATCACGATGTAAAGAGCCTCTGTCAGAGGCTCTTTACCGAGATCTGTGTAGCGGTGTGTCTGACTGACACACCGCGCCGCCGGTCGCTGCGATGCGTGCCCTCACGGCCACGCAAAAGCGATCGTTATGGGTGGTCGTCATATGACCGCCTCCCAGAACGAGAGCCGATCCGCCTAGCCGTCATTTGAGGAACTGCGGGCGTGAGGTGGTTAAAATCGCTGCTACTGAAAAACCGTCCATTTTTAAAACTTGTTTTTGCATTGATACATGTACCCTGGGGCAGGACCCGGGTCCCCAAACACTTTTTATGACAATAACTTGCATATAAGCCTTTAAAATGAGTACTATTGATTTTTCATGTTCGTGTCCCATAGACTTTAACGGTGTTCGTGTGTTCTTCTGAATCTTTTGCCTGTTCACAAGTTCTGGTGCAAACCGAACCAGGGGGTGTTTGGCTCATCCTTAATAGCATGTTCTATTATGAGAACAACACAAGTTAGATCGAAACTAAATAGGAGGCTATGTGATCATAAAATAAACCTGAACATACTTGGAAGATAATTTATCGGTGTGTATGTAATGGCGGTTATTGCTGTAAGTCATGAAATGCAGGTACCAGAACCAGTGACATCTTATTTTCCCACCATAAATAAGCCCTCCTAAATAAACACTGTCTCCCTGACTTCCATGCAGACCTGCAGGGACAGGGCTTGCCTGGATTGATGCTTTGTTTGTGAGGCCTTGAGAAGGGCCAGGCGGACAACGGGTTCTGCAGAAACGTCTTCAACATAAGAATTATGCAACATGCTAAATATTCCCATATTGGACTGATGCTGCGCAGTTAGGAACATTGAGAACAATGAAGGGATTATTGCAAGTGATAATAAGTACTTAGATGAGATGAAAGCCATGCTGGTCCAAAAAATCTTCCAGTAAGTTGAAATCTAAAAATGATCTACAGGCAACAAACAAAACCAGTCAGTGAACCAGTGGTTTTCAGAAAGCAAAAAAAATATACTTAAAAGGGAAAAAGGGACCCGTCAAAAAGAAATGCCAGTCTGGAATTTACAGATGGAGGAACCAGAACCAAAGCTATCATTATGATCTATGCATGCTTGTGTTTTAGTCATACGTGTGCAAGTTCGGCTAAATGCTTCTGAATCAAACAAACTGTCACTACCACCAGCTTCCTAAACCCTTATCACTTAGCTTAAACCCTAAAATATTGCCTTAAAGGATAAGTTCATCTTTTCAGACAGAACTTCACTTTTCATAATAAATAAAAGCTTTTTCTAATGTTATTTCTGCCCAAGCTATCCCAATGTGCTTAACTCTCACGTACCTAGTCCATGGAAGCTTTGAATCCGTTCAAAATGTGAAAAAATGCATTCTGATCCCTGACTTCCTGTATCATCATGTGACAATCCAGGAAACTTCATATCCCATCAAGCTCTGCCTCACTGTGTCACAGAATAGGTCCTGCTTTACCTTTCTGGACCCCACTTCCCTCATTATTATACCACCTCTTTTTTATTTCCACCCACTTCCAAGAGCCTGTCTGATTTGATACAAATTGAATGGATTGTTCTGGTGGTTTCTCCTATTAAATAGTTTTTGTAAATCTAAAGGAAATTGTACAGAGATTGAACAATCAGATTGCATAGTGTATGGCCACCCTTATACAAGTACATGGGAGGGGGACAGTCGGGTGTCAATGTTCTTGTAATCCAATTCCAGCTCAAGGAGGGAGCGAGTATAAACATACTAATTTCATTTTCAGGCCCCATTCACACCGCGTAGTGCGAGCACACATTTTTGGTGCGTTTTTCCCATGACACACATAGGGCAGCTCTACGTTCGACAAATACAGCAGAGTAGCTCACGGGACACTTTGGCACATTGCTGTTTTTTTACTGTGTGTTTGTTGCACATTTTTGCACTTAACAAATGCGCGTTTGCTTTTGCATTTGGGATGCTGTTAACGATTAATGGCACAGAAGGTGCAACTAGTTACTTTTAGGTGTATAAAGGTGGTTATACACTATGCCAGTGATGGCAAACCTTAGCACCCAAGATGTTTTCGAATTACATTTCCCATGATGCTCAACTACATTGCAGAGTGCATGAACATCATGGGAAATGTTGTTTCAACGTTTTAAAACATCTGGGGTGCCAAGGTTCTCCATCACTGCACTATACGATCCGATTGTGCAATCTCTGTACAATCTCCTTTAGATTTACCAAAACCATATACTGTAATAGGCGGACACACCTATCTATCCAATCACTCTGTATCCAATCTGGCAAGCCCTTGCATTACATAGTTAATGGTAAATCTAAAAGGAGATTGTATAGTGTATAGTGAGCTTTACAGACTTCCAGGTACACACTTCTCCTGTCTTCAATACTACAGCTCTGCTCCATATAGGCTGTTATATGATCGCTCAGCTCCTGCACACTCTTCCAAATGAACAATCTATGGAAGATGAAAGTAACATACAAAACGACTGATCAGTAGAGGAAAACACTGGCTACGTATAGAGGGAGAACATTGCTCAACGACATTGCATACAGTGGGAATTCATGAAACTGCAGAGGTTGGCAGGGACAATCTCCTGGAGGGGAAGGATCGGTGCAGGGTGTGTGTTAACAAGGTCAGCTGCTGAACGTCTTCTTTAGTTCACGAACAGTTTTCCCCATCCCAAATACTGGGACAAATAGCAGGAAGCAATGAAGGAGTTTTCTATAGGAGACACTGGAGGCAGAGGGAAAAGCATGTCCTGGAAGACAGAGAAAGCTTTTTCTTTTCTGCAACAGAGGAACATTAATGGTGTATCGATACATAGAGAAGCTAGAATAAAAAAAAAAGAGGACTCTAAAGTTTCCTAAAATTAAAAGCAAATTGGAAAGATTTTACCTCCTGTCTGGGAGACACAACAGGATTCTCTCCAAAGTTAGGAGAAATCCTCTGGTCAAATGTGGTTAGATTTTTGTTCGTACACAAATCCAGAAAATTTAGAACTTTTTTGCCATCATTGAGTCAACTTTTTTAGTTCGAAAGCCCTTAAAATATTATCCAGACTTGCTATTTGAATGGATCCCCAAACTTAGTAAACAGGTTTCATTACAATTTGTACAATTTTTCCTGAATGAAAAAAACACATTCACACTTAGAATTTTGTTCGATCAAGAAAAAATCTCCAATCTGTTCTCTAATTATTGGAAAATTGAACATTCCAAAAACAAAAATTTTCAAACATTCTACTGGTGTGTGGCCAAGTATAGACATAGCGTGTAAGGCAAAGGTCTCCACTGGAAGATTTCTCCCCTATTTAGGTGACTACTGGAAATTTTTGGATTTTGAATCTCCACAGCTAGGAAACAGACAGAAATAGAACCCAACAGGCATTCTAATAATTCCACACTTTCCAAAAAATAAAAAAAGATTTAGCTTGTTATATAGACTTTAAGCAATAAAGCAAGGATAAGCATGAGAGTCCTGCAGAATTCCCTTTAAAAATCCCATTTGGCAAATACAGCTCCTAGGACCTTTAAAGTCTTAAAGCCAATTTTGAATATGCATTTTTGAGGCATTTTCAGGTTTGAGTGTTTTTGTTTTAGGCACTGGAAAGCCATTTACTGGGATAAGGAAAGGCAAGAAATTGCACCGCCATTAAAATCTATAGGGACCAAAAACAGATGCCACTGCCCCAAAAAAATCTTATATACTTTTTTGAGCCCCAAACAATGTGACAATCATGTTTGAACAAGCACTGTAGGCTACAAAAGAAATCCTCATGTTGCACATTGAAGCACTTCTAGAAAAAGTGTTTAAAATCTCTGAGGTGTGAACCTGGGCTCAATGCTGAGTTTTTATGTTTAATTTTATAATTTTGCCTATTCCCCACTGTCTTAGAATCGATTATTCCCGTCTTATGTGAGTCATAGGATGTGGCATGCTACTTTCTGCAACATCCTCAAGGGAGTGTGTTTATAAGAAACACTGATGTTTTTGATTACCACGCAAAACTCATCTGAATATCGAGGCTTTGGTTTGCTTGGCCTTTTTGTGAAAACTATCCTGCAAATCCCCCCCCAACTCTCTGGTCTCCCCCCCCCCCCCCCCCCCCGCCTCGTCATTGTCAGATGTTGTCAAGCATGATTGGCCACTGTTGCAAACAGCAGACTTCCGTTTAATACTCTGTATGGTACATGCTCCTCTGGGGATCTCTAGCAACTGTTCAAAGGAAGCACAACCTACTCCTTATTTGTGACACTAGTTGTCCTTCTTTTAATGGAATTGTCTCTCTTTTGGAAACAAACCCCCTATCCTTCTTTCTTTCCTTTTCAAATGTCCCTATTTTTAGATCTAGCAAAGATCTGTAATAATGAATGTACTTTCTTACTTAGCCTTTCCCAGCCAGGGTTCCCTGGAACCTTAGGGTTCCTTCAGAGGTTGTTAGGGGTTCCTTGGGCAATGAGCAATTGATCTCCCACCTACACAGACCACCAATAATGTTCCACTAACCACCAATGAAAGGGGTCCTTTCTACACTAACCACTAGGGGACACCACAATTTTTAGGTTACCATTTATTAATTTCAAGATTATTACAGAAAGTTGAATGAACAATTTGAATGAACAATTTGAAATGTATCATCACACAGAGTGGTACTGTGGATACATAAAGGGTAAGAAAGTGCCACGTCCTATAAATTATTTGTATAGATAGGGGCAGGGACTTTGGACTTTTTAGGCACAGTCACAAAAAATTAATTACAAAAGTATTTATTGAAAAAACATATAAAAATACATTTACATAAAAAAACCACAAGAAATCTCAATACATAGATACTCGATGTGATTGCTGCTGTACGAGACCATACGCTTATAGAGAGACTCGGAAATGTGGACGTCACTCCATAGTAGAAGAAAATCCGAGAGTGTGGCTGAACAGCAGACAGACGGTAAGGTATTTCAACATAGAGGTGTGCTCAACATGTTGCGCATGCATACACGCTTCTTCAGGAGAATAGAGTATTGTGGCTAACAAGAGTAGAAAAGATTATACAATTAGTATAAAATAATTTAACAAAAAAAAAAAAAAATCTAGAAATCAAATATTACAGAAAGTTATTTTGTTGTATAGAGCAGAGGTGAAGGGTTTAAAATAAATAATCTTCTTCTGTTAAATGTGCTAGGTAAACCACTTTATTATCTTATTTAAAGCTTTACATTTATTTAAAGTTTAGCCCCCACCCCAAAATAAAAAATCCCTACAGCTTAACTTTGTGGAAACAGTTTGGGGTTTTTCCTGTTCCACAAAGCAAGGTCCATAAAGACATGGATGAGCGAGTTTGGGGTGGAGAAACTTGACTGGCCTGTCCTGACCTCAAACCGATAGAACACCTTTGGGATGAATTAGAGCGGAGACTGCTTCCCGATACTTGACAATATAGTGTACAGCCATGGCCAAAAGTTTTGAGAATGACACAAATATTAATTTTCATGAAGTCTGCTGCTTCATGGTTATTAGATCTTTTTGTAAGACTTTACTATGTTATACTGAAGTATAATTACAAGCATTTCATAAGTGTCAAAGGCTTTTATTGACAATTGCATTCAATTGTGCAAAGAGTCAATATTTGCAGTGTTGACCATTCTTTTTTTAGACCTCTGCAATTTACCCTTGCATGCTGTCAATCAACTTCTGGGCCACATCCTGACTGCTGGCAGCCCATTCTTGCATAATCAATGCTTGGAGTTTGTCAGAATTTTGTGGGGGGTTTTTTTGTTCACCTGCCTCTTGAGGATTGACTACAAGTTCTCAATGGGATTAAAGTCTGGGGAGTTTCCTGGCATTGGACCCAAAATATTGATGTTTTGTTCCCCGAGCCACTTAGTTATCACTTTTGCCTTACGGCAAGGTGCTCCATCATGCCGGAAAAGCCATTATTTATTACCAAACTGTTCTTGGATGGTTGGGAGAAGTTGATCTTGGAGGATGCTTTTTTACCATTCTTTACTCATGGCTATGTTCTTGGCAAAATTGTGAGTGTGCCCACTCCCTTGGCTGAGAAGAAATGCCACACATGAATGGTCTTAGGATGCTTTACTGTTGACATGACACAGGACTGATAACAGCGCTCACCTTTTCTTCTCCGGACAAGGTTTTTTCCGGATGCCCCAAACAATCGGAAAGGGGATTCATTAGAGAAAATGAATTTACCCCAGTTCAGTCTCTATGCAGAATATCAGTCTGTCCCTGATGTTTCTCCTGGAGAGAAGAGGCTTCTTCGCTGCCCTTCTTGAAACCAGGCCTTCCTCCAAAAATGTTCACCAAAAGATGCAATCCCACCTGCCTGCTGCTATTCCTGAGCAAGCTCTGCACTGGTGGTGCCCCGATCCTGCAGCTGATCCTGGCGCTTGCTGGACTTTCTTAGGCGCCCTGAAGCTATCATCACAAATGCAGTGGAAATGTTTTTTATGGGATTAAGTTAATTTTAATGGCAAAGAGGGACTTAATTGCAATTCATCTGATCACTCTTCATAACGTTCTGGAGTACAGTGGAACCTCGGATTGTGAGTAACGTGGTTAAGGAGCGATTCGCAATACGAGCACTGTATTTTTAAAAATCGTAACTCGGTTTGCGAGTGTTGTCAAGCAAAACGAGCACCCAATTCAGGCCAAAGCAGTATGCAGTACCGCTTTTGGCCTGAGGTGGGGGGGCACTGGAGCCGAGCCGAACAACCCGTTCGGAAATGCACGGAAATGGCCCGAGTACAGCACGGCTGACCTTGGCAAATCTCGGGTAGGAAGTCTTTCCGAGATTTGCCAAGGTCAGCCGAAGTGTCCTCGGGTCGTTTCCGAGGCTCTCTGGTGCCCCCCGCCTCTGGCCGCATGCGGTATTGCATCCCATTGAAGTCAATGCGGAACTAATTATTTTAGTTTCCATTGACTTCAGTGGGATAACTCGCTTTGATATGCGAGTACTTTGGATTACGAGCATACTCCTGTAATGGATTATGCTCGTAATCCGAGGTTCCACTGTATATGCAAATTGTCCTCATAAAAACTGAGGCAGCAGACTTTGTGAAAATGAATATTTGTGTCATTTTCAAAACTTTTGGCCATGGCTGTATATCTCACGTTGTACAGACAGCTGGATCCTGGATAGATTTTCTGTAAAGGGACGCATGTCCTTTTCATGAATTTTAACTTCTTGTGCTGCAGTGGTTAATAGCTTCAGGTCTTCAGGCAGAGCAGCAGTACAGATAGTCTGATGGGGACACTCCCCCTCCTTACTCCTCTTCCTCCATTGATAAAAGTTAATTCTTTAATTACACTGCATGTAACACAATCTGTGAATGGGGAAAACCTGCATGAATAGAATGCATGAAGGTAAAAAAAAAAAAAACCTTCAGCCTTTAGAACCACTTTAACCATGCAATGCCAGAAGTTCAGAGATAGGGAGATGACAGGGCATCTCTAAAGTGAAGATTTCTCGAAAATCCATCTGCCTGCACTACGTGGGACATGTTTCATTACAGGCTAGTGTTGTGAATAAAGCTGTATGGAGTTTATTTTTTACTAAACTTCAGTTTAAACCTTTGTGCAGTTTATTGACCATGCTAATGTATCATGAGCTGCAGGTATAATAATTTTTAGCAGGGGTTCCCCAAGACCTGGAAATTATTTACAAGGAAACAGCGACACAGTGCTCAGGAGCTTTGCCTGGTAGCTGAAAAAGTAAAAAAAAAAAAAGCTATATCATTTAATATGGTCACATAAGAACATACATGGAGGGGTTAAGAACAATATGGTATTAAAGCAGTATTTACTTCCATTGCATCTACGGAAGGAGCTTGTGGGAAGAGCCTTCACTTTCTTAGAGCCTTTTTGTGAAGGTGTGAGGAACAGCGGGGAACAACGTTTGTTGTTATAAAGCCTTCAAGTTATGTGTTGCTGTGATGGAGTTACTGGTCCCTGTGGATGTATTACTGGAGGGTCAAACAGGCTTGGTATTAATAAATTACTAGGGAGACAGGTGTTTGCCTTTTACAAAATAAAAACGTGTGATTTGTGAGAATACCTATCAGAAGACAAATGCCCTGGTTGTGACAAGGTTTGCCTTTGTTTCCTTTGCAGTTGTGATTTATTTATGTATTAGTATATTGTTTCCAAAAGCGCACTACCTCTGATGGCACAGGTACTCACCATGGGTGGTACAAGGCAAGCATTGATACATAAAAGGAAGTTTGGATGATGCTCATAGGAAAAAATACTTCTGGTTCACCGTTTAAAGACCTTCTGCTTTTGGAAGACTTCCCAATATTGAGAATCATTTTAAAGGAGAATATGTTCATTCTGATGACAGCTAGCAACCACTAGAGGGGGTCTATTTTACATTGTGACAAACTAGCAGTTTTCTTCCCCAGGCTGCGGTGCCTTTATTGGAGAGAGTAGTGCCTTGCTTAAGCTGGCCTTACATGGTTAGTTTGCATTCAAATGTTCATCAGAACATTCGGTCTTGCCATCATTAGGCCTCCTGTACAATGCTGCTGCTAAACGGACATTTTGGAGCATTTTATTCAACTGCTCCTGAACTCTCCTCTATGTTATCTTTCAGTACATGTACACTGGGTCGTTTACGGACGTTTCTAGGCAGTTGAGTTTAGAGGCTTTTTTTGGAATGCAAAAAATGGGTTCAGAAGCTGAGTTTAGAGGCATTTCAAGCGCCAAATGTTTCTAAACGCAGTAGCTCTCGTTTAGCCGCGTTTCGTTTACAGGTGTTTTTTAATTTTTGGCTATTTAAAAAAAACAAAAAAATATTTTTTTTTAAACGCTTCTAAGCGTAAACACGGCAAAATGCCGCTAAACGCGGCAAAACTGACGTTTTCAAATGTGGGTTACTAGCTGTCAAGTTAAATCGTTCAGGAGAGGTTGTAAAAACGTCCCGTGTAAATGAAAGCCTAAGTCAGCCAATTTCTTTCAAAACCCCTTTAAATTTCATCCAGACCTGCTATTTGAATAAAATCCCAGATGAATTAATCAGGTTTCATTACAATATGTACATATTTTCACAAACAAAAACCACATTCACAGCTAGACTTTCGTTTGTTGGAGATAAAATTACCATTCTGCTTTTTTGAATAGCCATTAGATACCGTATTTATTGGCGTATAACACGCACTATTTTCCCCTGAAAATAGAGGGTAAACAGTGCCTGCGTGTTATACGCCGATAATATGTTTTACCAAAAGGGGGCGTGGATCGGGAGGTCTGCTTAGGGAGCCACCCATTGGGGGGGTGTCAGGCTGGCCGCCTCGCCTCTCCTGGCCCTGGGACAGCGCTGCCTGCATAGTCTGAAGTTGAGAAAAAAATCACTTGCCAGCCCCTTCTCCTACACTGCTCCTCCTGTGTCAGTGTCATGCGGGCGGCACAGTGGTGTAGTGGATAGCACTTTCGCCTAGCAGTAAGAAGGGCTGCTGGTTCGAATCCCAACCACGACACTACCTGCCTGGAGTTTGCATGTTCTCCCTGTGCCTGCATGGGTTTCCTCCGGTTTCCTCCCACACTCCAAAGACATGCTGGTAGGTTAATTAGATCCTGTCTAAATTGTCCCTAGTATGTATGAATGTGAGTTAGGGACCTTAGAGTGTAAGCTCCTTGAGGGTAGGGACTGATGTGAATGTACAATGTATGTGTAAAAGCGCTGTGTAAATTGACGGCGCTATATAAGTACCTTAAATAAATAAATAAAATAAATTGTAAAACGAAGCTTCTAAATATCTCAATAGCTCATTTTTTTCTGGCTGCTCTCCTCCTCCCGATCCTTTCCTCCTCCGAGTGTAGCTTTAGATTGGAGGAGGAGAGCAGTCACATGACCATCTATGTAACGTCAGAGGAGAGCAGTCATGTGATCAGGTCAGTGAAAAAACAAAGCTAATGAGGTATATGGAAGCTTCGTTTTACAATATACAAGCAGTGTAAAGGGGGCTGGCAGTGATTTTTTTCTTAACTGTAGAGTATGCTGGCAGTGCTGTCCCAGGAGACTGTGTACTGGATGGGGGGCTGTGTATTGTGTGTGTGTGGGGGGGGGGGCTGTATACTGTGCAGGGGGAGGGAGGCTGTTTACTGTTCAGGGGGAGGGGGGACTGTGTACCGTAAAAAGTTTTTTTCCTTAAACGTCCCTCTTAAAATTGTTATACGCCTGTGCGTGTTATATGCCGATAAATACGGTAATTAAATGCGATGAAAATGAAAATTATTGACATTTACTGGTGTAAGGTCAACTTTAGACGTTGAATCTCTGTTTTGATGTTTTTTATTGAGTTTGTTTTTCAAGAATTTACAATATTCAGAAGACCAGGACTATAGCTGACATCACAGCACTAATTACAGCAACATTTAAAAAAAGTAGGGCTGTTACTGATTAAAATTTTTGTGTTCGATTAATCAATTTTTTTAAAATTGATTAATCGACTAATTTCGATTAATTATAACGCACATACAGATCCAACTACTTAGCTGATTTAGCACCGTTGTTATGGCAACGGCCGAAGCCGGACATAGCGGGGCATGGCTAGGACGTCACACGTCATAAACTCAGCCTCACCGTGCCCATAATCCCAGCCTCACCGTGCCCATAATCGCAGCCTTACTGTGCCCATAATCGCAGCCTTACCGTGCCCATAATGCAGTCTCACTGTGCCCATAATCGCAGCCTCACTGTGCCCATAATAGTCTCACCGTGCCCATAATCGCAGCCTCACTGTGCCCATAATTGCAGCCTCACCGTGCCAATAATACTGTCTCACCGTGCCCATAATCCCAGCCTCGCCGTGCCTATAATCGCAGCCTCACCGCGCCAATAATGTTGTCTCACCGTGCCCATAATGCTGTTTAACCGTTCCCATAATGGCAGCCTCACCGTGCCCATAATGCAGTCTCACCGTGCCCATAATGCAGTCTCTCCGTGCCCATAATCGCAGCCTCACTGTAGTCAGTGCCTGTGCCTGGATTACACAGTCTTCGGGCTGTGCGTCTATCACACGAGCTGATCTAGGAGGAGGGAATTAATCATTAATTTCCGCAGCCCTAAAAAAGAGGCTTGGAAAGAATTAGGATGTTCGCTAAGAAATATGAAAACAGAAAAGACATATTAAGTACAGTTTACCCAGTGGTACACACAATGTTAGCTTGGAGTACACACTTGCCATGTTGAGTGTAGTGGAAGCATGTAGGGGTTTCTGCTTAAGGATGAAAGAAAATTAGTATTGCATCATGTGTAGGGGTAGTGATATATTGTCCACTTTGGGCAATAATAGGTTTCCATGTAGGTGGAAGCTATCAGGAGATAGAGGTTAGGTGGTGTTTTGATTAGCAACTTAGGAAATAGGAAAAAGAATGCAAAGAAGAAGAGATAGCGACAGAAAGATGAGAAAGGTAAGGTCGAGGGAATGGGATAGAGGGTTGAAAGGTAAGGCCTTTTTCACACGAGCTTGTATAAGAGCAGTGTGAACAAGCTTTGACAATGCATTTGCAGCTCTTTCAGCAAGCTTTGCTGAAGCTTTAGGCTTGGTTCACACTAGAGCACGGAGTGGCTCACAGCAGGGGGTCCGGTGCATTTCCATTCACTGGTTCAGGTCCAATTTCAGCCCAAATTTTTGTCTGAATTCGGACCTGAAACGGACCAAAAGATGCACAGGATTCCTGTGCAATTTGCACCGGAGCCGCTGCGGAGATGTGTGAACCAGCTCCATAGAGAGCTAGTCACAATCTCCTGCTATGCGAATTGGGAAAGCACTCTGCATCCAATTCGCAATAGTGCGAACCCAGTCTTACAGTACTATTCAGCTTGAGTGTGTAAATGTTGAACACAGATCCTAACGGGAGTGCTGATTGCCACTTTAAACAAGCTGCCAGCAGGCTTCAGCACTTTTTTGAAGCTTGTTGAAAGCCTGCTAAAGCCTGCTAGCAGGTTACTTAAAGTGGCAATCAGCACTCTCATTAGGATCTGTGTTCAACACTTACAAATGAGTTGAATGGTACTTTAAAGATTCAACAAAGCTTGCTGAAAGCTCTACAAATAGTTTGTCAAACCTTGCTTTTTACATTGCTCTTATAAAGCTTAAGCCTGTGTGAAACAGGCCGAAGTCCACAAGGGACCTCCGCCCCAGCACACCCATATCATGACCTCATCACAGATCAGAGATGCTGAATCTACTACATAGGGAGTACAGGTGACATCAGGATGCGGAGTACATCAATAACCCCCCCCATTTCCTTCCTGAAGGCCTACAGAGAGGCAGGCTCTATATTGATATTTATACTCAAAAAGGCACATACTGTATGTACAGTGGCTTGGGAAATAACGAATGATGCCTGGCGTTGGATAGCCACATCTGTACCCAGGTATTGGCTGATCTTCAGTCTGTGTTGTAATACAGTCAGGTCCGTAAATATTGGGACATTGACACAATTCTAATATTTTTGACGCTATACACCACCACAATGGATTTAAAATGAAACAAACAAGATATGCTTTAACTGGAGACTTTCAGCTTTAATTTGAGGGTATTTACATCCAAATCAGGTGAACGGTGTAGGAATTACAACAGTTTGTATATGTGCCTCCCACTTTTTAAGGGACCAAAAATAATGGGACAATTGGTGCTCAGCTGTTCCATGGCCAGGTGTGTGTTATTCCCTCATTATGCCATTTACAAGGAGCAGATAAAAGGTCCAGAGTTCATTTCAAGTGTGCTATTTGCATTTGGAATCTGTTGTCAACTCTCAATATGAGATCCAAAGAGCTGTCACTATCAGTGAAGCAAGCCATCATTAGGCTGAAAAAACAAAACAAACCCATCAGAGAGATAGCAAAAACATTAGGTGTGGCCAAATCAACTGTTTGGAAATCCTTAAAAAGAAAGAACGCACCGGTGAGCTCAGCAACACCAAAAGACCCGGAAGACCACAAAAAACAACTGTGGTGGATGACCGAAGAATTCTTTCCCTGGTGAAGAAAACATCCTTCACAACAGTTGGCCAGATCAAGAACACTCTCCAGGAGGTAGGTGTATGTGTGTCAAAGTCAACAATCAAGAAAAGACTTCACCAGAGTGAATACAGAGGGTTCACCACAAGATGTAAACCATTGGTGAGCCTCAAAAACAGGAAGGCCAGATTAGAGTTTGCCAAACAACATCTAAAAAAAGCCTTCACAGTTCTGGAACAACATCCTATGGACAGATGAGACCAAGATCAACTTGTACCAGAGTGATGGGAAGAGAAGAGTATGGAGAAGGAAAGGAACTGCTCATGATCCAAAGCATACCACCTCATCAATGAAGCATGGTGCATAGTTACCAACTGTCCCAGATTTCATGGGACATTCCCGGGATTTAGACTCCATTCCCGATTTTGTTGTTTCCCGGTAAATGTCCTGAGAAATCCGGTTCTTCACGGATTATCGCTGCCGCCTGCTGCCACTAGAGGTCCGCGGCCGGCGGAGACATTGTTTCCGCCTGCCGCCATTTTTAGGAAGACCATGAAGACGGCTGGAGGGGGGCTAGATGGAGCTCCTGTGTCGCCGCCCACCCTCCGCCCTGCTTCGCCTCGCCCCGCCTACCCCCCGCCCCGCTGCCAGTCTGTTATGGAAAGGGGCGGGGGTTCTAGCCATGCGGCCGGCGGAGGGAGACAGTATCCTCCTACTAGGACACCTGAGGTGGGGGGGTGCACCGCTGGGGGGAATCTGATGTAAGGGGGGCTCCACTGGGGACACCTGATGTGAGGCTCCACTGGGGACACCTGATGTGAGGGGGGGCTCCGCTGGGGACTCCTGATGTGAGGGGGGGGCTCCGCTGGGGACTCCTGATGTGAGGGGGGCTGCACTGGCGACTCCTGATGTGAGGGGGGGCTCTGCTGGGGACTCCTGATGTGAGGGGGGCTCCGCTGGGGACTCCTGATGTGAGGGGGGGCTCCGCTGGGGACTCCTGATGTGAGGGGGAGCTCCTGATGTGAGGGCGGAGGGAGACAGTATCCTCCTACTAGGACACCTGAGGTAGGGGGGGGCGCACCGCTGGGGGAATCTGATGTAAGGGGGGCTCCACTGGGGACACCTGATGTGAGGCTCCACTGGGGACACCTGATGTGAGGCTCCACTGGGGACACCTGATGTGAAGGGGGGCTCCGCTGGGGACACCTGATGTGAGGCTCCACTGGGGACACCTGATGTGAGGGGGGGCTCCGCTGGGGACTCCTGATGTGAGGGGGGGCTCTGCTGGGGACTCCTGATGTGAGGGGGGCTCCACTGGGGACACCTGATGTGCGGCTCCATTGGGGACACCTGATGTGAGGGGGGGCTCCACTGGGGACACCTGATGTGAGGCTCCACTGGGGACACCTGATGTGAGGGGGGCTCCGCTGGGGACTCCTGATGTGAGGGGGGGCTCCGCTGGGGACTCCTGATGTGAGGCTCCACTGGGGACACCTGATGTGAGGGGGGCTCCGCTGGGGACTCCTGATGTGAGGGGGGGCTCCGCTGGGGACTCCTGATGTGAGGGGGAGCTCCGCTGGGGACTCCTGATGTGAGGGGGGGCTCCGCTGGGGACTCCTGATGTGAGACAGGGCTCTGCTGGGGACTCCTGATGTGAGGGGGAGCTCCGCTGGGGACACCTGATGTGAGGGGGGGCTCCACTGGGGACTCCTGATGTGAGGGGGGCTGCACTGGGGACTCCTGATGTGAGGGGGGCTCTGCTGGAGACTCCTTATGTGAGGGGGGCTCCGCCGGGGACTCCTGATGTGAGGAGGGCTCCGCTGGGGACTCCTGATGTGATGGGGGCTCCGCTGGGGACACCTGATGTGAGGGGGGGCTCCACTGGGGACTCCTGATGTGAGGGGGGCTGCACTGGGGACTCCTGATGTGAGGGGGGCTCTGCTGGAGACTCCTTATGTGAGGGGGGCTCCGCCGGGGACTCCTGATGTGAGGAGGGCTCCGCTGGGGACTCCTGATGTGATGGGGGCTCCGCTGGGGACTCCTGATGTGAGGGGGGCTCCGCTGGGGACTCCTGATGTGAGGGGGAGCTCCGTGAGGACTCCTGATGTGAGGGGAGCTCCGTGGGGACTCCTGATGTGAGGGGGGCTCCGCTGGGGACTCCTGGTGTGAGGGGGGCTCCGCTGGGGACTCCTGGTGTGAGGGGGGCTCCCCTGGGGACATCTGATGTAAGGGGGGGCTCCGCTGGGAACATCTGATGTAAGGGGGAGGCTCCGCTGGGGACATCTGATGTAAGGGGGGCTCCGCTGGGGGCACCTGATGCAAGGACGGACTCTACCGAGGGCACCTGATGCAAGGACGGACTCTGCTGGGACATCTGACGCAAGGACGAACGGCTGGTGGCAGGCGATGTGGCTGGTGACACGCTCAGGGATCCCACTGATTCAGCATTATGGTGAGTTGAATGATTTAATTTTATATTACAATGTAATAATAGAAATAATGCACTTCAGTCATCCTGGCACCATAACAACCATGGTGCCGGGATGATTGAAGTGCTAACACCAGGTGTTTGGAGTATCTTTATCTGCTGATTGTTAAACTTTCTAGAATACACATATTTCCATTGTTGTGTAGGATCTGGGGCTGCTGTCCCTCCATCCCTCATTCATCTCAGACTCTAACCACACCCCCTTTAAGGCACGCCCACTATTTCGCGTAAACCACGTCCCCTTTGTAAACCTTTTCCCCTTTGTCATGCCCACAAATGCATGCCCCCGCCCCTAATTAAAATAAGACTCCGCCTACAGCCAAAAAAGTGTCCCTAAAAATTTTTTTTCAATGTTGGCAACTATGATGGTGGTGGTAGTGTCATGGCGTGGGCATGTATGGCTGCCAATAAAACTGGTTCTATTGTATTTATTGATGATGTAACTGCTGATAAAAGCAGCAGGGTGAATTCTGAAGTGTTTCGGGCAATATTATCTGCTCATATTCAGCAAAATGCTTCAGAACTCATTGGACGGCGCTTCACAGTGCAGATGGACAATGATCTGAAGCATACTGCAAAAGCAACCAAAGAGTTTTTTAAGGGAAAGAAGTGGAATGTTATGCAATGGCCAAGTCAATGACCTGAATCCGATTGTGCATGCATTTCACTTGCTGAACACAAAACTGGAGGGAAAATGCCCCAAGAACAAGCAGGAACTGAAGACAAATGCAGTAGAGGCCTGGCAGAGCATCACCAGGGATGAAACCCAGCATCTGGTGATGTCTATGCGCTCCAGACTTCAGGCTGTAATTGACTGCAAAGGATTTGCAACCAAATATTAAAAAGTGAAAGTTTGATGGATGATTGTTAATCTGTTCCATTACTTTTGGTCCCTTAGATTAGAATTGTGTCAATGTCCCAATATTTATGGACCTGACTGTATATTGTCGTGATCAGGACAAAGAGAATTTTGGCAGACGGAACACAAAAGTGTACTTATCCTTATACAGCAATATTTAACTATACTCAAGAATGTTATGCTTGACCAGAGTTGTCACAAACAGCAGTGATAGTGTACAAGATTCAATAGCCAAATGAAACCAATTGGAGTTCTTCTTTCTTTCTTTTAGAACAGTGAGAACAATGGAATATGAAATCTGATTGGTTACAGTACTTTGCCCAGTACTTGGTTACAGTAGTTTGTTCTCTAATTTATAAAAAAAAACCTAGTGGTAAAAACTGTTGTCTTCGAGTATCGGTGCTGGAAATTGGCACATTAGTATAAGCCAAGTACCACAGGCATGACTGTTTGTGGTTTTTACATCATTCCCAGCAAAATTAAGATGCAGGGTAATGACTCAGGCTACCAACATGCAAATACAGTTTTTTTTTTTCTTTTTATATAATTTTACTTAACAAGTATAACCTACTGTGTAAGAGTGTTCTCTCTGTACTGCTAGTTGTTTTGAAATCTCCCCGGCAGGAAATGAATGTGATAGTTGTTGGGTTTTGCGGCACTTGTGGAGGACCGTGTCTGGGGTGGGGACGAGGCAGGGGGAATTGACAACGATTGAAAAGTAACAGATGGTTTCCGAAGCATGCTAGTTCTGTTTTGTATCCTTTTTGCCTTGTTCATTGCATCAGGATATCCATAGTATATGTTGAAATTGAAAGCTGAATTTCCCGCAGTCCACTTAAAAAACAAACAAACAGCTGAAATACATATATGGGAGCTGCTTTACATGCTAAAGGTTTTGAATTTCTGTCCATCCAGTCCTGAGATTTACACAGCTCTGCCACACCTAATTTTTTTTTTCACTACTGCAGTGCAGTAATGTTACAGGTCTGAAATAGAGAAATGCAGTGCTTAAATGTCCTTAGTAACAAAGAAAACATCCATCAATCCCGAGAGGCACCCTATAGGTGAAATCAATCCTGATTAAAAGGTAAACTGTAATCTTAAACCAATACCACAGTGAGCCAAGCCTCTTACCCTCACAACTGGACCACTAGATTATAGATGGTCAAAAACGCCAAAACATCGATCCACATCCTCATGTTGAAAAGTGTAAAGGCAAAAAACACTTCATGGTGTAGTATTTCAAAACCATTTGAATTTATTAAAAGCACATACAGTATCTCACAAAAGTGAGTACACCCCTCACACGTTTGTAAATATTTTATTCTATCTTTTCATGCGACAACACTGAAGAAATGACACTTTGCTACAATGTAAAGTAGTGAGTGTACAGCTTGTATAACAGTGTAAATTTGATGTCCCCTCAAAACAACTGAACACACAGCCATTAATGTCTAAACCGCATGGCAACAAAAGTGAGTACACCCCTAAGTGAAAATGTCCAAATTGGGCTCAATTAGCCATTTTCCCTCCCCGGTGTCATGTGACTCATTAGTGTTACAAGGTCTCAGGTGTGAATGGGGAGCAGGTGCGTTAAATGTGATGTTATCGCTCTCACTCTCTCATACTTCCGACCGTGTGTAGGCTCCATCGGACATTTGTTGTCAGAATTTGACAAAATCTGTTGTCGGAAAGTGAAAATGTCCAAATTGGGCCCAAAGTGTCAATATTTTGTGTGGCCACCATTAATTTCCAGCACTGCCTTAACCCTCTTGGGCATGGAGTTCACCAGAGCTGGTGGATGTTAGAGGCCTTGCGCTCCTCCACCTTCCATTTGAGGATGCCCCACAGATGCTCAATAGGGTTTAGGTCTGGAGACATGCTTGGCCAGTCCATCACCTTTACCCTCAGCTTCTTTAGCAAGGCAGTGGTCATCTTGAAGGTGTGTTTGGGGTCATTATCATTTTGGAATACTGCCCTGTGGCCCAGTCTCCGAAGGTAGGGCATCATGCTCTGCTTCAGTATGTCACAGTGCATGTTGGCATTCATGGTTCCCTCAATGAACTGTAGCTCCCCAGTGCCGGCAGCACTCATGCAGCCCCAGACCATGACACTCCCACCACCATGCTTGACTGTAGGCAAGACACACTTGTCTTTGTACTCCTCACCTGGTTGCCGCCACACACGCTTGACACCATCTGAACCAAATAAGTTTATTTTGGCCTTATCAGATCACAGGACATGGTTCCAGTAATCCATGTCCTTAGTCTGCTTGTCTTCAGCAAATTTTTTGCGGGCTCTCTTGTGCATCATCTTTAGAAGAGGCTTCCTTCTGGGATGACAGCCATGCAGACCAATTTAATACAGAGTGCGACGTATGGTCTGAGCACTGACAGGTTGACCCCCCACCCCTTCAACCTCTGCAGCAATGCTGACAGCACTCATATGTCTATTTCCCAAAGACAACCTCTGGATATGACGCTGAGCTCTCAACTTCTTCGGTCGACCATGGCAAGGCCTGTTCTGAGTGGAACCTGTCCTGTTAAACTGTTGTATAGTCTTGGCCACCCTGCTGCAGCTTAGTTTCAGGGTCTTGGCAATCTTCTTATAGCCTAGGCCATCTTTATGTAGAGTAACAATTCTTTTTTTTCAAATCTTCTTTTTTTCAGAATCTCAGAGAGTTCTTTGCCATGAGGTGCCATGTTGAACTTCCAATGACCAGTATGAGAGTGAGAGCAATAACACCAAATTTAACACACCTGCTCCCCATTCACACCTGAGACCTTGTAACACTAACAAGTCACATGACATCGGGGAGGGAAAATGGCTAATTGGGCCCAATTTGGACATTTTCACTTAGGGGTGTACTCACTTTTGTTGCCAGCGGTTTAGACATTAATGGCTGTGTGTTGAGTTATTTTAAAGGGGACAGCAAATTTACACTGTTATACAAGCTGTACACTCACTACTTTACATTGTAGCAAAGTGTCATTTCTTCAGTTTTATCACATGAAAAAATATAATAAAATATTTTTAAAAATGTGAGGGGTGTACTCACCTTTGTGAGATACTGTATATATACTCACACAGTGGCACATGAGGAGTGATGCCTGGATCCATGTTGGAGCAGTTCGTGGTGGATCGATGTTTTGGCGTTTTTGATCATCTATAATCTAGTGGGGCAGTTGTGAGGGTAAGAGGCTTGGCTCACTGTGGTGTTGGTGGAAGATTACTGTTCAAGATTGATTCACCTATTGGGTGCCTCTCAGGATTGATGGACGCACAATTTATGCTAGCTGGTGTCCGCCTGTTGTTTTTAACCTTAGCACAGTATTTTCTATTTTTATAATGTTACAGGTCTCCTTGCTACCCCAAGCCTGTGACTGGGCAGGGAAGGGAGACACAGTAGAAGGATGAACTCATCTCTCTGTCTCTCTGTTTTCTCCTATTATATGTATGGCCCTTGTTGGGACAAGCGCACTGCAGCACAACTAACTGGCTTCTTGTACTTCTTCTCCCTCTCCCAGGCTGTACAGGGATTGCTGATAGAAGCTGATACCAGGTCAAATTCAAGTACTTACACTGCTTTAATTAAAGTGATTGTAAAGTCTCTTTTTTTTTGTTTTAGTTAAAAATAACAAACATGTTATACTTATCTGCTCTATGAAGTGGTTTTGCACAGGGCAGCCCAGATCCTCCTCTTCTCGGGTCCCTCTTTGGTGCTCCTGGCCCCTCCCTTCTGTTGAGTGCCCCCACAGCAAGCAGCTTGCTATAGGGGCACCCGAGCCAAGCCACAGCTCACTGTGTCCATTCAGACATGGAGCCACGGCCCGACCCCTTTCTCTCCTCATTGGCTGACTGACTTTGATTGACAGCAGCGGGAGCCAATGGCGCTGCACTGGTGTCTCAGCCAATGAGGGGAGTCCCGAGCAGCCGAGACACTCCTGCAACATCGCTGGATCTAGATGGAGCTCAGGTAAGTATTAGGGGGCTGCTGCACACAGAAGGCTTTTTATCTTAATGCATAGAATGTATTAAGATAAAAAAACCTTCTGCCTTTACAACCAGAAAATACATTGAAGTTGAGTTCTGGGTATGGCAATTTTTACATAATTACTTTTACATAATTACATGTAAGTATGCATGTGCCATACCTGTGTGATCACTGTGCAAGTTATACAATTAAATGGTGCAAGTTTTCTAATACAGTAATATCCTATGAAATTTTGTTGCTAGGTGGCAAACATATAGTCCACAGTCTCTATAATAGTTTCTATAATTTAGTAAGTTTAAGGAGGAAGTCCGCAAAAAGTATTTCAGGGGAAAACGATTAATTGTAGTGGGTGAGGGGGGGGGGGGAGGATTGGGATAATCCACTTCCAGGGCTGCCGTCACAGGGGAACAGAGACCTGTTCCCAAAAAGTGGAAAGAAAAAAGAGGGAGAAGAGGCGCCTCTGGGTGCAGATTTTAAACAAGTTTAATATACAATAAAAATTATCTTATGATGCACTCACATTTCTGTAGTTTAAAAGAAGTCATGGAATAATATCCCAAATACTTGGGGCTGTCCTTGGTGTACTCGATCCCTTTAGCCCATCTGTGTGCGTCCCATGGTGTAGAGTCGTGTTCAGCTCGGTGTTTATTTAGCCGGCTGTGATGTGGTCTCTCTGCTGGGTCAGCATTTCTTGCTTCAGGCACCGCTGGATGAAGCTCGGCCGACCGCTGTGGAGTCTCTCCTCAACACGAGGCTTGGAACGCAGGGAAGTGTCCGGGGGGGGTGACTTCACTGTACTGCGACGCGTTTCACGAGCGTGCAAGCTGTTGATGACGTGAACAGCCGCGCTCCTTTGTCAAGCCATTAGGCCTCACTTTTTCTCTAAAAAGTGATCTGCGGTGGATCACATTTTACAGTGTGCTAAGCAGCCATTGATCGGAGTTCAGGAGGCAGTCTGCTGCCTTCTGGATGACTGTTTTTTTTCCCTTTTTTGCGGAAACTTATATGAGCCTAAAGCCTCGTACACACTAAGTTTATTTTTGTTCAACCCAGCAGGCTGAATGAAAAAAATCTGAAGAGGAGATCCTGTACGAACAATCTGATGTTAGTACGGTCTCTCCACTGAGCTATGGCGTTCTGACAGGGGGACAGCCATTGGCAGACCTTTTTTGAATGGTGAATGGCTGAATGGCCGGCTTCTGTCGAACTGGCTGCCGTACACATGGGCCGAATATCGGTCGGTTTCTATTGAACTGGCCCATACCGCCTGATATTTGGCCCGTGTGTACGGCCCTTAAGGCACCACATCCTTAAGCCAAACACTTGGCTCACAGTCGCATCATGGCCCCAATGACAGGCCGCAACAGAATCCTCCGATTGTAGTGTAGACTTTAGTTTGGTGGCAAAACCAAAGCCTGTTTTTACCACCTTCCTGACACCCGTGTGAAAGAGGCCTTGAAGAGCTTTCACCTTACTTATTATCAAAGTGACAACAACTTCCTCAACAGGAAGGGAGGTCAATTTGCATCAGGGATATATACAGAAATAAAAAGCTGACAGAGGTTCTTGCTTTCCCCTACTCTACAGCATTTTTTCGTTAGTGTTGCTGTTCGAGATTTTCCCCTACTTGCCTTGTGAACCTGTTGCCACTGTGACTGTCATTTTGAGGAAATCTCCAACAAAGCTCTGGATAGCAGTACAGTTTGATGGAAGTTCCAGTCCTTTTCTACACATACCGGGGTTGATTTATTAAAACTGGAGAGTGCAAAATCTCATGCAGCTGTGCATACTACTAGCCAATCAGCTTCTAACTTCAGCTCATTCAGTTAAGCTTTGGAAGCTGATTGGTTTCTATGCAGAGCTGCACCAGATTTTGCGCTCGCCAGTTTTAGTAAATCAACCACATAGTAAAGTGATATTATACCCTCAGTTTTCTAAGCACTCTCAGCAGCTGAATTATTCACTTACTGAGTATGCAGATTCTTTATTTTTTAATCCTTGCTTATGTTGCAGTTTAAGATGGTGCCATGACCACTGCCCTGGGTTTTCTGTTTCAGGGTGGCTCCTTTCACTTGCAGCATCCTATGAAACCACCTTTGCATGCAGGGACTAGATTTGTGTCTCCCTACACTGCATAGGTGTGCGCAGCCTATTGCATTAGGGTGTGCACCCCAAAGCTCCAACACATATATGCATTTGAGAGCCTCTTCCCCGCTCTCCATCCTGAAACAATGGGAGGAAGGGGGAGCCAGGGAGCACACAGGGGGACCCGGGCAACAGAAGGAAGAGGAACAGGGAAAGGAGGGATGGCGGATGTGGCATATATTGGTACAGATCCCCCCTGTATTTTCCTCCCCCCTGTGGCAGCTGAATGTTGATGAGAGGGAGAGGAGGAGAAGCCTACTTTCAACTGCTGCAGGAGGAAAATACAGGTCGGTTCCACTAAACTCCACCCCCGCCGCCTCTCCTGTACAGGTTCTGAGGGTCAGCAAGGAAGGATTGTGGTTTACCTGTCACCTGCCAGTCATAGGCGGGTTGCCAACCACAGGATTAGGGTGTGCCCAGGCACACCTGGCACACCCCTTGCGCACGCCTATGCTACACTGTTTACATCAATATAAACATACATCCCCTTAGCCTGGAGTGGCAAAGCACTCCCCTGCCCCCCCCTCCCCCCCACTCCAAACTAACAGACTGGCTCCAGACTGCACTGTCCACTGTTAACTCTTTCCTATGAAGACTGGAGGTTCAGGGAAAGCAGGAACCAGCAGCATTAAAAGTTGTAAACAGCAAGTGTTGGGGTAAGAATTTTAACAGTTTACTGGGGAGTGTTTGTTATTGTGCTCAATGTAGTAAACTAAACTAAAAAAACAAAAAAAATAGCACTGGGCAGCTAAAGTCAGTGTTTCTCTACTTTGTTTCTGTCAAGGCACCCTTTAAAATCATGGACAATCTCTAGGCACCCTGCAAAATTATGGACAGTCTTGGCACCCCATCCTAAAATGTGAAATTTATTCTAATAGCTTTACATAATGCAGCAACATCCACACAGGTAGAAGACCTGCCGCTAGAGGTGCAAACTGGTATTGACTAATATTTCAATGTTTCTGTAATTCCTCAGTTTTTCTCCATCACTCAGCTAATGTGACCCCAAAGCTGATGGAGAGAGGCAGGGGGAGGGTCAAACAGGGATGCTATATAAGAGACTGACATCCGTCTTATCAACTGATGATGTCATTGGTCGTTAGGAGGTCGTCGGCTAGAAGGTCGTAATGGTGCACAATGAAAACCTATGGCTTTGTGTAACTAAAAGGCAGGCTTCATCCACTCACCGCCTTGTATATAATTTTTGGGCAATTTTTAGGCATTTTGCCCTGGGCACCCTGGTTGAAAAAGGCTGGTTTAAGTCATATTGTGCTAGTATGCACTTCATACTAGCTCATTACGACAGGCTTACCTAAGAACAAAGTCCTCCAGGGGCACGTTGTCACTGCTGAAGGCACTTCCATCTTCACCCAGTCTTCCATCCGGGTTTGCGGGCTTGGGGGATATGAATGGCGATGACGTGCATGTGCACAGAAGTCACTGTTTACAGCACGGATCTGAAGGAAGGGCACGGATATGCCGATCCTGGGGTGGCACAGTGGTGTAGTGGATAGCACTTTCACCTAGCAGTAAGAAAGGTTGCTGGTTCGATTCCCAACCACGACACTACCTGCCTGGAGTTTGCATGTTCTCCCTGTGTTTGTGTGGGTTTCCTCCGGGAACTCCGGTTTCCTCCCACACTACAAAGACATGCTGGTAGGTTAATTGGATCCTGTCTAAATTCTCCCTAGTATGTATGAATGTGAGTTAGGGACCTTAGATTGTAAGCTCCTTGAGGGTAGGGACTGATGTGAATGTACAATGTATATGTAAAGTGCTGCGTAAATTGACGGCGGTATATAAGTACCTGAAATAAATAAATAAATAAGAATAGCGCCGGTGACGTTACCGCCTGCATCTAAAGTAAATATCTCCTAAACGGTGCACATTTAGGAGATATTTACTGTACCTATAGGTAAGCCTTAATATAGGCTTACCTATGGGTAAAAATCATACAAGGGAGTTTACTCCCACTTTAAAAAAGAAAAAAAAAGACTGGGCATACTCTCTAATGTGATGCATATTTTTATCCTCAAAACCCTGTTGTTAAATCATTGCGGCTTTAAACCCTTATCTTTAACTAGATCTGTGCATATACGTATCTTTTCCTTTTTAGATTTTTTCGATTCTTTGTTATCTCTTAATTGTTATGATTGGTTGCAACTTCTTCGGAAAACGAAAAGAAGACGAAAACAAACTCTAGGACCCCATACACACTATTAGATTTTCTACAAATTTTTGTCTTCAGATTTACCAAAACCATGTAGTGCAGGGGCCTGCCTGATTGCATACAAATTGAAACTCTTAAGGTTTGACCTCATATTATATGGTTTTGGTAAATCTAAAGACAAAAATCAGCAGGAAATCTAATAGTGTGTATGAGGCTTAAGGCAGCATATAAATTGGCCCTTTGCAATTTTTTTTGCGCAATACAGGCTTCTTTCTTTTTGTAGCACGCTTGTAGTAAATTTGGTTCCCAGAGACATGCATTATTTGTAGTTAAAAATACATTCATTTTTTTTTTTGTTCTTGGTCATATACAGATATATTTTTATCTCATCTATATTATTTCGTATATTTTCCGAGCAAACTCAGAAATTCTGACACTGATTAACACCTGATTCATTAGATCGAAAGCTCTGAGTCTGTGGTATTGAATACGAGTGGGAGATATCTGTGTTAAGGTAGGTGTTTTGTTGCTTGTTGACATTTGACTATATTGCTGATTACTACAGTCACCCACATTTAATTTTGCAAATTACGTTGTTTTTGTATTTATAGAAACAAATTTTATTTCCCAGAATGTGATTTCTTCTATTCCTGTAATGAGGCATGTATATATTGTACGCTGGTGCCGAGATAGCATAAACAAATGATGAACTGTAGGGATGAATTCTGCATCAGCCAATAAAGCCGAGCTCAATGCAGTTATAAAAGGCACAAATTAAAGCATTATTAAACCCAAAAGCAAACATTTATTATAGTGCAGCTTACCAATTCTTAGATGTCATGGCTGCATTTGTTTTCTTTTTTTAGGCTTTCTTTCGTCTATTTTTATCTGGTGATCCAGCCAGCAAGACTGTTGTTTTTTCACAGCACAAACTCTGCAGCAGAATGTATCAGTTTACATGGATGAGACAAAGCACTTAACACTGGCAGGGGTGATTCAAACGATCAGCTTTTATTTATTCATGCAAAGCCTTTATCCCAAAAGGAAAAAAAAAATGCTGAACTGCTTATAAAGTGTGAGCTGGAGTTTGACTTCAGTTTGTTAGTGGTTCTAAATCTAATAGTTTTAACACTCCCCTCCCCCCAGACTGACAATGCTGCTGTCTGCTGTGCATCCTTTTCACATTCTTCCAGAGTTGGGTCTCACTAATACAGGAGGTGTGTTACTGGCCAGATCACCAGGTGAAAACAGAGGGAAAAAGCCAAAGAGAAGAAAACTAATGCAGCCACCACATCTAATAATTGGTAAGCTGCGATACATTTTTGGGTTTGGGTTTACTACCGCTTTGACGCAACACTGTATTCAGTAACAGATCATAACATGTAATTATTTTAATGCAGGCTGTGTAAGTACCTGAATTTGACCTGTGACAGCCTCTTACAGTACCCTGTACAGCAGAGAGGGGAGAAGCAGTCATGGGCGTCCGCAGAACTTTTTTCAGGAGGGGGCATCATTTTAGGGTCACCCATGCACCACCCCTTTTCGACAATGTCATTTCACATTATCATGGTCATAGACTGCAGGTGTAGAACAGTCCCTAGGTTAAGTAATGGATAATGGCCGTTCCCTCCGGCTGGACGATCGCTCACTCTGGGTTCCCCAGGGGTGACTCTGGTCAGTAGTGTAACATGTCTGTACCCTGGTAGTGGCTCAGACTTGCTCTCTCTGGTGGCGCTGGGCAGCATGGCTCTCCCTCTGGCTTCCGCCCAGCAAACTCCTCGTTCTTTGTCCTGTAGCACTCTCTCACTCAGCTTTTTTCCAGGCTGCAGTCTCTCAATCTCTCTCTTGATCGAGCTGTAGCCTCCTCCCTGTGGAAAATGGGGCCGCCAATCTTTGGGACTACATGTCCCATGATGCTCTCCTCTCCTAGTCTCCTTTGATTGGCCCTCAGTTATGGCCAATAGGGAAGGCACGGAGTGGACAGGAAGTTGGGCGGGGAACTGGTGAGAGCCATCGTCTCTTCTCCCTGACAGGAGAAAGGGGGGGCGGGGGCGAGCGGGGGAAACCTCTGACAGCCCGCGGATCGCCTTTATCCTGTCACAGCGCCGCCGAGTTCTCTGCTGGACTGAGCAGGGAGAAGTCACACTACACTGATGGGGGGCTTGACAGCACTGTAAATCTTAGGACTGGATAGGTATGTAAAGAACTCCAATACTGTATATGTATTTAATCTGTGTATGTAGCTGTTACCTAGATTTCAGCTCAAAAGGGTTCCTTCAAATGTGTGCATACCATTATTTTTTGCTGTTTTGCATTTTACTGAATTTATGGCATTGCAGGCTCACAAAACAGCATGATTCTGGTATATTTATGTGTCTATTCACTTCAGTTGGGCTGCTCAAAGTCTATGTGAACTCAATCACTAAAATCTTGTATAAGCTTGAAAATTTTTATGTAATTTAAAAAGTTGTGTTCAGTATTTTTGCATTCATAGTGGTCGTAAAGGTCATTTTTTTTGGATTCAGTGAGAGCAGTGGAAGCCATTTGCTTCTGCTGCTGTCATTCAAATCCAGTGAAAAGGAGGCGGGTCCGAGCTCAACTGTGTGTGTCAATAAACGCACACAGTGTGGCTCGGGAGCGAGCCTGCACGTGTACTCCTCTAGTAAGCAGGGGGGGGGTACTTGATGGCGGGAGGAGCCAGGAGTGTCAGCAGGGGATCCCAGAAGAGGAGGATAGGTGCTGCTCTGTGCAAGACTACTGCACAGAGCAGGGAACTTTAACATGTTTGTTATTAAAAAAAAAAAAAAAAACTTTAATATTACTTTAAGGTAACTCCTGTTATAGGGTGACGGCAATCTGTCCATTGTCATCCTGTCATACAGACTTCTAATGGAGACTGCAAATTGCCATTTTTTATTGTGCAGGTATAGTCCACATTTGCATAAGTAGAAACTCTCCCACATATGCTGAGACAGTCCCACATCTAGGTGCTTAGTCCCAATGATTGTGTCCTAGGCTGCATCCCGAGATCACAGCATTACCTTTATGTGAACTACAGAGTTAATGAGAATACTGAGCATGCTGAGCAGACCTTAAACCTGCCCTAAGTTCACTGTGTACCTCTCAACTTTCTAAGGCAGATGAGAATAACAATTAGGAGTATGTAAATCCTAAGACAGGCCATAGAGGATTTATTTTTGTTTCCTGCAACCACATGTTGAAGGAAAGAAAATTGCTCAATTCCCCCTTCAGCACAGTCAGTGTGGGGGGCGGGACTGAGTGTGACTGCGAGCAGAGCCGAGTACAGAGGAGATCCGGCTCTGTGTCTTTTGGCGGCACTTGTCCCCTCCTTCCCCTCGGTGGCAGTCTATATCGACGTATAACACGCACACATGATTTTCCCCCTATTTTAAGGGGGGGAAAAGTGCTTGTTATACGCCAATAAATACGGTACATGTAAAAATTGGACATTCTATTTGTACCCAAGTCGATCGACGAATCGACTTGGTTACAATCAGCCTACCCATAGATGGTTGGAATCCAATGACAGCTGATCACGTAATGTAAACAGAGGCTCGGTAATCTTTTTTTTTTTCTTCTCACGCTGACAGCTGATCACCGACTCCTGTTGAAGGGACATCGGTCCTGAGCATGGAGAGACGAAACCGCCTCATATGTGCCCACAGTGCCCACCAATCAGTGCAAACAGTGCTCACCAATTAGTGCCCACCAGTACACCAGTGCCACCTATCAGTTCTAACGATTGCCACCTATCAATGCCCACCAGTGGTGCCTCATCAGTGCCACCTAGCAGTGCTGCCTATCAGTGTTGCCTACCAGTGCCAATCAGTGCCCATCACTGCCACTCATCAGGGCCCATCACTGCCACCCATCAGTGCCACCCATCAGTGCCCACCAGTGCCACCTCATCACTGCCCGGCAGTGCCGCCTATTAGTGCCCACCAGTGTCGCCTTATCAGTGCCCATCAGTGTCGCCTTATCAGTGACCATCAATGCAGCCTATCGATGCCCATCAATGCAGCCTATTAATGCCCATCAGTGCCCTCATCAGTGTACATCAATGAAGGAGAAAAATTACCTGTTTGCAAAATGTATTAACAAAATGTGAAACAGTTTTGTATTTTTTTAACAAAAAATAAAAAACCGAGAGGTGATCAAATACCACCAAAAAAAAAAAATGATAAAAATTTAATTTGGGTACAGTGTCGTATGACGGCGCAATTGTCATTCAAAGAGTGACAGCGCTAAAAGCTGAATATTGGTCTGGGCAGGAGGGGGGTTTAGGTACCCAGTAAGCAAATGATTAAATACAGTATACCATTGAAACCTTTATGTTAATCTGTTCAATAGGCACAAGAAGATCTGCTGATCTTGCTAGAAATCTTTTGAGCTCATAACTCCCTGTGCTTTTTGCATTTACTGACTGTGTTACATTGTTCTCAGCTATATCTGAGGGTTACAAAGTCATCATGTTATGAATTAGAGGAGGGGGCTGATCCCTGCAGTCCTGTGTTGTCCCGATATACAGTAGGGAGTGAGCATTGTCACCCTAGGATTGGAAGTGTGTTAGCGGCAAAATCATTAGGTGTTTTTGGATTTAGATACACTTTAAACACTAGAATTGTTAGGGATATGGAGAACAGTGTAGATAGAGTTGCCTTTGCTACATAGTGACTTTGGGTATACTATTTGTAATAATTATTAAATCCCTGCTGCCACATTGGAGACCAATTTCAAGCTTCACTTTCAAATATTCATTGTAGCTTTGTGGACCTTGTCTGGTCCCTCCACAGCATTGAATCTTCACTCAGAATAGGTCCATTACAGAATCATTACATATGGGCATAATAACTTACCTAATTCTGTGCAGTTTTAATGTAATTAAACATAACATAATTAAAATTGCCTGCCCTCCTAGCTTAAAGCAGTATTAAACTGAAAGGCAAACATTTATTATATTGTACTTACCAGTTCTTAGAACGTGATGGCTGCATTCATTTTTCTTTTTTTAGGCTTTCTTTCTTCTTTTTTCACCTGGTGATCTGGCCAGTTATAATGGCCATACATTATACAATTTTCTTATACAATTCCCTTTAGATTTACCTTCAACTATGTAGTGCAGGGGCCTGCTTGATTGCATACAAATTTGTATCAAGTGTTTAGGTTTGACCTCATATTAAGTGGTTTTGGTAAATCTAAAGGAAAATTGTACAAGCAAATTGTATAATGTATGGCCAGCTTGTTTCTCAACAAAACAAGCTCTCTTGCCGTTACAAACAAACCATTTAACACTGATAGGGAGCCCTTTAAATGATCAGCTTTTATTTATTAATGTAAAATCTTTATCCGAAAGGAAAAAAAACTGTTGCTAAAACGGATTACAATGTAAAAGATGGAATTTCAGTTTGGTACTGCACAGGGGCTGACTGACCATTCGGCCACTCGGGCACTGCCCGAGTGCCCCGGGCCACTAGGGGGCCCCATCAGGGTTGCCAGCCTTAGTAAAACCAGGGACAGTATGTAAAAATCTGTGATTTTTTTTTACATATATCTCTGAAATGTCCCTTACCGTCATCCTTTCAGTCTAAAAATCCAGAGATTATAGCTGCCCCACCTCTCCCGTACCTTCTCAGCCAATAGAAGCATATCTGTGTATACTGTGTGTACATGTATGTGTATACTGTGTGTGTGTATACTGTGTGGCCCCATAATCTCTGATTGCCTGGGGAGGCCCATAATCTTCTATTGCCTGGGGGCTTCATGAGTTGTCAGTCCGCCCCTGGTACTGCATTAAATCTGCTAGTACATCTAACACACAACCCCCCCCCCCGGACTGACTATACTGCTGACCAAATCTGCCCTCTGTGCTCATTCAGTGGAGTCTCTTTACTACATGAAGTGTGTTACTTTCCAGATAACCAGGGGAACAGAGGAAAAAAGCCTAAAAAAACAAAAACTAATACAGCAACATCTAATGATTGTCTGAGTTTTAAACCTCAGATATGAAATATGAACAAAGCATATGCCTCTATAGTGTGTTCTTGTCCCAAGTGTCAGTTCTGTCTCTCCTACCAGCGTGAATCACTTCTGACAAGTTTTCTTGACACAAAGAGTAAAAAGGTGAGAGGGGAGGCACCTCCAGCTGATTGACAGCTCCATTCCTGTGTGCTGTGTGCAGGGAGGGGGGTGGGGGTGTCCCTTCCCTCCAATCAGCTCCCAGAGCTCCCCTCACTGAGCTCTGCAGAGTGAAACTTTAGCTCTCCGCCCCTTTTTTTCTGGCAGCTCAGACAAGCTTTCTACATTTTGGACTTTGAACGGATGTAGAGAAGAGAAGACTGGATATAGGAGGATTTGTTTCATTTCTGCGCCACCTGAGGCCAGTCACTTCACTGGGTCTATGTAGAGGTTTACAGCCACTTTGAGTTGACATCAAATGTCCCCTTTCAAATCAGAGGTCTCTCCATCACATCAGAAGTCTTCCCTCACATTGGAGTCTTCTCATCACCTCAGAGTGCTCCTTATATGTCAGAGTCTCCCTATCACATCAGATTTCCCCCATCACTGGGTCTTCTCATCACAACAGGGATCCCAAAAATCACAGATCCTCCTGATCACATTGTCCCCTCTTCACATCAGAGCCTTACCTTTTGGCTTCCAAAGCGTGGTGGAGGGCAGGAGGTGGAACAGGTCAAGAGGAGCCAGACATCTGTCCAGTCCTGATTGCTGGGGGGGCAGCCCTGTATGCTGCCTGCTCTGGGTTAGTGTCATGAGTTGCAATGGTGGAGGTGGGCCAACCACCAACACTGTAGCAACCAACGACGCCATACATATTTCCCTGGAGCTCTATTGGTTGTTATGGTACTGGTGGCAAGCCCACCCGCATCATGGCTGCTCATGACACTGTTTCAGGAGAAACTGAGTCCCGTGCTTGTGGCACCCTGGGAGAACTCAAATGGCACCCCCATTGAGAAATACTGAGTCAGATTATCCTCTAGAAAAACAACCATCAGCTGCGACGGGGAGGGGGGGCAATTTTAATTTATTTATCACTGCTTGGTTTTAAAAGAAAAGGAGTAGAGAAGCTTTTATTATTTGAGATGAGGAATGGTCTTCTAAACAGGGACAGCTGGAAAACATTGAATTGTAAAATCGTAGTAAGGTGTGTCGCGAACTTTGGTAGCATTAGGGAAAACTAATTAGCAGTCACACAATAACCACATTACCTCCTAAGTACGCACAAACTCTTAAGTTCAAAGTTTCGTATTGCAATGCAAAAATAAAGGCTGCCTTTATGAGTAATTCCTTTTTTTGTTGTTTTGCATATTTCATCTGTACCAGGCAGGTTTTATACGAAATGACTCAAAACATGCGCTTGTTTCTCACATGGTGAGAAACTGTCCCTCCTTAATTACTTTTTTTTTATTTTTATTTTTGACAGCAGAGCCTTCTATTAATTGTGTCCCTGTACCCGGGGTCCTTGAATCACTCCATTAAGACTACAGTTTAAGACAATAACCGGCTGCTTTCGAAGGTCCCATCTGTAGAATACAGTCTCTCGCTTAAAGATGTTTTTGCCTATATTTTTTTCCCAGACCGAGCTCGCATTTCATCATCTGTTGAAGTGCATATGAAAAGTCACTGACTCTCAATCCATCTGCTGTTATTATTTTCCGCTGATAATTGGCTCGAACTATGCGATGTCTGTGTCTGCAGCCTTTGAAACTGTTATCCCCTGTTTATTTTCTGGAGGTCCTGTTCTCCTCCTTCCTTTTTCTGATGCCTCATTTTTTTTTTTTTTTTTTTCTTTTTTTATGTCAAGCTGTTGGCGTTAATATATAGATTGCAGCCATTCCTTCTTTTTTTCCTTAAAGAACTCCCATCACATTACAAAAGAAATCAATTAGCTATTTACTTGAGTCAATCTTTTTTGATTGAAAGACATGGCTTGACTAAAATATTGCTGTTCCTTTTTTGTTTTTTTTTGACCAGCATCAGTCCCAGTATCATCCCAGTGACCACTAAGTAAGCTTCAGGCTCGTAGGGTTTGCAGACAATATAATTCAAATCTATAAATTTTGCATTTTGAATCTTAAAAATGTTGGATTCACTTTCTGTGGTTAAGGTCACCAGGACAAATAGAGAGGGTCGAACTCCTCAGTGGGGATGCAAATGTTAAGTGAATGCAAAGTGTTCTCTGATTGGGCAAGGTGATGCCACCACACCACCTCTATACCTCCTCCAATCAGAAAACACCTTGATTTTTTGAGAAAATGCAAAGCATTCTCTAAATGGCGCCCATGCTAAGCAGCAAACCTCTTGTGTTCAGTAAGCAATTGAGCAGCCTTTCAGACCGGAACCCGGAAGCTAGTGGAGATCACTGGAGTAGTGGTATCTACTACAGCGATTTCCAGCTGCTAGAGGGATTCCACAGGTTTGGTATATGTAAAGTTACATGGGTCCAAGCTGGACCCATGTAACTATGTAAAAATGCCTTCTTTATCCCCTAATTGTGGACCTAACACTTATCCTCCTAAATTTGTATAAAAACTTTAAGCTTACAGTAAAACTGAGTGCCCAACTCCAGTCAATTGGGTTGATTTACTAAAACTGGAGCACACAGAATCTGGTGCAGCTGTGCATAATAACCAATCAGCTTCTAACTTTAGCTTGTTCAGTTAAGCTTTGACAATAAAACTTGGATACTAATTGGTTTCTATGCAGAGCTGCAACAGATTCTGTGTGCACCAATATTTTTCTGATAGAAGATCTAAGCGCTTCCCACAGTCTCTGTCCTCATTGTAGAGTTATCCATCACCTCCTTTTCTTGTGACACTCTTCTTGTGAACAGACAGTAGTAAAAAACAGAGTGTTTGGATTGAAATTTGGCTTAAACCTCAGCAGATCTGCACTAATGCTTCTTTGCTGAAAGTAGCATGGTGTCCTATGCAAAGATTGGTGATTCCCCACAAGAGCTCATGGATCTACCTGAGAGATGTGGGCTGACTGAAGGTTCTCAGGGAAACAGCACGGCGGAGAGAGGAGATGGTAATTGGAGATGCAGTACGTGGCCCTAGCTGGACCTTTATCACACGGGGATACTGGAGGAGAGTCCCATATGAAAGCAGGTGACAGGGTAGGCAGCAGACATGTTTAGTCAGGATAAAAGCCAAAGGTCAGGGCAGGAAGTGGACACAAATAACCAGGATACTACCTAGAGGTCAGGGTAGGCAACAGACATATATTCAGAATGTAAGTTAAAGGTTAGGATAGGCATTGGACACGGATAACCAGAAAGTTAGCCAGAGGTCATGGCAGGCATGGGATAGGGATATTCAGGATTACAATTGCCACCTCAACCCTTTAAAACAAAACACATATTAATTACACAGGTTCAATGCAGATGAGTACTAAGTGAATATAATTTACCACCTTAATCAGCCACATAACCTGTGTAATTAACCACTTCAGCCCCAGAAAATTTGGCTGCTGAATGACCGGGCCATTGTTTGCGATTCAGCACTGCAACGCTTTAACTGACCATTGCACGGTTATGCGACGCTGCACCCAAACAAACTTGACGTCCTTCTTTGCCCACAAATAGAGCTTTCTTTTGGTGGTATTTTATCATCTCTGCGGTTTTTAATTTTTGCGCTATAAACAAAAAAAGACAGACAATTTTGAAAAAAACACAATATTTTGTACTTTTTGCTACAATAAATATCCCCATTTTTTTAAAAAAAAAGCGAATTTTTTCTCAGTTTAGCCCGATATGTATTCTTCTACATATTTTTGGTAAAAAAAATCATAATACGCGTATATTGATTGGTTTCCACAAAAGTTATAGCGTCTACAAAATAGAGGATAGATTTATAGCATTTTTATTATTTTTTTTGTTTTACTAGTAATGGCGGCGATTTGCAATTTTTATTGGGACTACAACATTATGGGGGACACATCGGACACTTTTGACACATTTTTTGGGATTTATATAGCGATCAGTGCTATAAAAATGCATTGATTACTGTAAAAATGTCACTGGCAGAGAATGGGTTAACACTAGGGGGCGATCAAGGGGTTAACTGTGTTCCCTGTGTGTGTTTCTAACTGTAGGGGGAGGGCATTGACCTAGAGGAAATTACAGATCGTGGTTCCTAGCTATTAGGAACTCATGATCTGTCTCTTCTCGCAGAACAGAACAGGGATTTGTGTGTTTACACACACACGTCCTTGTTCTGCCTTTCGTGCTCGCTATCGTTCGTGGCCGGCGGTCGTCGCGACCGTTGGCTATAAGCATCGGCACCCCCTGCAGCTCAGCGGGCGTCTGCGCCGCCGGAGGCCTGCTTTCCCTCTTAAAGGAGACGACGTATAGCTACGACGGCTCGTGGGATCGTGCCGACCTGCTGTAGTATAATGGCGGCTGGTCAGCAAGCGGTTAACTAGTGTTTAACTTTAAAGAGATGAGGTGGCAAGTTAGAGTACAAGTTAGTGATTGGCACACAGTCATTGAATGCAGGTTGGGTACAGTAGAGACTGTGCAGTAGAGCTGGCAATCAATAGATTGCCAGCTAGCTAGTACCAAGCAATGCTTGGGCAGTAAGCTGTGCGCTTTCCTGAATTCAATTTTCCCAGTCAGAAGAAAAAGACTGTACTAACTGGCCACCACCAGCAGGAACGTCTAAAGCCTAGTACACATGATGAGAATATCAGATGAATGATCGTCCTTTTTTGTTTTGTTTTGCATGCTAGTCTCATATCCAAAATGAAGAGGTAGCTAAAGTTACGAAAATTCTCGTGCAACAGAATACAACTTTGGAAGAGATGTATTGTATTGTATTGTATTCTTTCATTTCTTAGCATGCATGGTCTTGCTCTTCAGATTTTTTCAGACCAATACTGTCCTGACTACACAAAAATCGTACGTTCTGGTATCGTCTGCGATCGCGTTTGTCCCTTCGCATAATTTTGGATGAACAGTCATGATCGGCTCTCGAAAGCTGTGTACGAACAATCAGATTATCATACAATCGCTTCGAAAGTGATATTTTGTGTCCAATTTTCTGATCGTGTATGCTAGGCTTTGCACTGATTGGCCATGGCCAGAAGCCACATTAGTTTGCTGCAGCTGTGACACTCCAGGTAAAGCTAAGAGCCCTGTGCCAAAAGCCAGCTGCATTGGCTTCCTGATGCCAAAAATAACCGATTCAGGTTTTTCTGGTACAGCTTGTGTTCACCAGGGGAAACATTCAGTGTCGGGATTTAGCAAAAACCAAGGGAACAATTATGCATAATTTGACATTTAGCTGACAAAGATTAGACTGACCAAAATATTCCCAGACACTGATTTCATTTTCTTGCTGATTGTGCACACCTTTCTTCCAAAGGATTGTATAGAGCACAACATCAATCACTGGTTTGGACTGTGAATAGTATTGTGTTTCTGCATTCTGTGGACGTGGCCGTATCTTAGCCTTCTGTAAACAATTGTAAACACATGCAGCATTAGGCATTAACCTTTAACACATTTTCCTATGTTATTCCTGGCAAATATTTCACTCCGTCATTTGTGTACGTGTTTGGACCCTCAGTGTCTTTTTATTGCCTCACAAGCTGTAGATTGTAACACGATCCGGAGCTGAGTGGTGACTTGTATTGGATGATAGACATAAAGGCATTTCCATCTCATGAGCAAGAAGGTCAGAGAGCTGCCCATTCTCCACGTGGTTACTGACCACTATAAGCGTGCAGCTGTTGTTTTCTTGGTTTGATTTTCAACAAGTGGTTTTCTACACATAGATTTTAGTTTTTTTTTTTTCTTCCTTTTGCATTCCCCTATTATGAATCCTTTGAATGAAAGTGGTAAACATAGGTTGATTAAAGCTGGTCATAGACTGAAAAACATTCAAGCAAGTGTTTGCTCGAAAAACCTTGTTGAGTACATTTGGTATTGCTGAGAGGCTTTACGAATGCCACTCAAAAGTATTGCAAAATTTCTCCTGCTGTTAAAGTGGTGTTCAACCCAAAAAAAAGATTCATGAATGTGCCTAAAAAAAATAAAAAAAATAAAAAATTTGGAAAAATGTTTTTTTTTTACTCACCTCTAAATGGCTGTTGCTAGGGGGTCCCTCGTAGTCTGCCTCCTTCAGTGCCTGGGCTCCTGACATCACTTCCCCTCGGCGCAGGAAGGGCTCAGCTCTGCCCCCTCCCTCTTGTCAATCATCTGGGACACGTGACAGGTCCCAGATGATTGCGTGGCCAATCGCGGCGCCACTCGCGTATGCGCCCACAGTTACAATGCCCGCGCCGCCGAACGGATGGGGAGACGAGCGGGGCTTCGATCCCCCACATCGCTGGATCCTGTGACAGGTAAGTGTCCGATTATTAAAAGTCAGCAGGTGCAGTTTTTGTAGCTGCTGACTTTTATTTATTTTTTTTTATAATGGGAACACCACTTTAACATTCAATTTTGATATGAATTTCTGAAACGAAAACCACATACACTGTTAGAATCTAGTTTGAGAAAGAAAAAAATGTCATCAGTGTATTTTAACCACTTAAGGGCCGAGCCTCTTTTTGACACTTGTTTACAAGTTAAAATCAGGTTTGGTTTTTTTTGCTAGAAAATTACTTAGAACCCCCAAATATTACAGTATCTCACAAATGTGAGTACACCCCTCACATTTTTTGTAAATATTTAATTCTATATTTTCATGTGACAACACTGAAGAAATGACACTTTGCTACAATGTAAAGTAGTGAGTGTACAGCTTGTATAACAGTGTAAATTTGCTGTGCCCTCAAAATAACTCAACACACAGCCATTAATGTCTAAACCGCTGGCAAAAGTGAGTACACCCCTAATGTCCAAAATGAGCCCAAAGTGTCAATATTTTGTATGGCCACCATTATTTTCCAGCACCGCCTTAACCCTCTTGGGCATGGAGTTCACCAGAGCTTCACAGGTTGCCACTGGAGTCCTCTTCTACTCCTCCATGATGACATCACGGAGCTGGTGGATATTGGAGACCTTGTGCTCCTCCACCTTGCCTTAGAGGATGTCCCACAGATGTTCAATAGGGTTTAGGTCTGGAGACATGCTTGGCCAGTCCAACAAAAGCCTCAGCTTCTTTTGCAAGGCAATGGTCGTCCGTCACACTTTAATCCTTAGGAAAAGGAAGGTAACTGCTCACCATAGTATTAGCCAATGTTCAAATGTATTGAATAATCCAATACACACACTATACCACCTTGTGTTTTATTTATTTATTTATTCATTCGTTTTTCTGTGCTATTGTCTCCCTTCAGGGACTTTTGTTTTTTTTTTCCTGCCAACATAGGAAACAGTGGGTGGTTGGGGGGGAGGTGGTGTGGGAACATGGGGGGCTGGGTTTAGGCAGAGTGGCCAGGTAGACCCTAGACCTAGACTATAGTTGGGAGGAAGATCAGAAAGGGTACCTATGCTTTGAAGAGGGTTTCTCCCATCTCTTGCTTGTCCCTTGCTTCCTTTTTTGGTGAAGAAACGTGATATATATGGATGTAGGGATATTCTTCCAGGAGATACACCTTGTATTTTATATTTATTATAGGTTTGTAATAATAAGGAACATTACCTAGGTCTTTGATTGTAATTTTTCTAACAAAACTCTTCTAGTGTATGGTCAACTTTACTAGGGGAATAAAGCATGTTCATTTTGTAAAGTGAATTTTTATGTAGCACGGTGAATGGGGTGAAACTAATAAAGAATGCAAAAGAATACCCAATCATGTGCAAGCAAAATAAAACAGGATTTTCACTCACACATGATTGGCTGAGTAAGTAAAATTTTACTTAGCAAAGTAAACATGCTTATGTTGATGGGAACTGTCATTGTAGACTACTGGACGATTATCTACCTAAAGTGATATTAAAATCTTATACCTAGAATTATAAGTGAAAAGCTCTGTAATTAACACCTTCTTGCCCGACCTATAGCAGATTGATGGCCGAGCGGGCCTTTTATTCTTCTGAGAGGACTACATATGCTGTCCTCCCAGAAGGTGCCGCTTGCACAGCCGCACGGTCTGTCACCATCTGTGTCCGGAAGACTGATCACTAGACCAGCCTGCTGCCAGTATCATGTGATCACTGTGACCAAACACAGCAGGTCACATGACAATTGTAAACAATGAATGGCTTCCTTTCATGCCATCTATTGTATACAATTGTGTTGCTAGCTGCGATTGGTCACAGTGATCAAATAGTACAGACAGGGCCAATCACAGCCCATCTGTATCATGTGATTAGCATTGGCCAATCACAGCTAACCTCAACAAAAGACACTGAATGAATCTTTCATTCAGTAAAAATGGTTGCTTATACCAATGAAATTCACATAATGTTTAAAAAATAAAACATAATAATATAACAAAATAAAAAATAAATCCTGATCACTTCACCAAACTAGTACAGTGTTATTATGGTAACACTGTATTTCTGTGGTCACAGTGTGTTAAAAAAATGTGTTAAAAAAATGAAAATAAAATTGCACTGCATACTAGCACATTATGAAAAAGCTTCCCTTAAAACAAAGCCCTCCAGCGGCACGCTGTCACCGCTAAAGAGGCTTCCATCTTCACCTGGTCTTCTTTCTGGATTCGGGGACTTCGGCTGTCTGATTGGCTGAGCCCCAATGACGTCATTTCCACGCATGCACGCGGGAGTCTCGGTCGCAGCACACAGCTCTGAAGGAACACCATGAGTATGCCGTTCCTTCAGATCCCATGTGCCAGTGATGTCACCGGCTGCTGATCCCTAGAATATCTAAACGGTGCACGTTTAGGAGATATTCATTATACCTACAAGTAAGCTTTAGTATAAGCATATCTGTAGATAAAAAATAAATAAATAAATAGTTTACTGACACTTTGAGCCCAAGAGATTTTCCAATGTAATATAATGGAACTATATGCAAATGTTAGCAGACCTACTCCGGTTGATAAATAAAGACCAGATTCTCTTGCGAAAATGACTAGCAGCTGCTATGACCGCTAGCAATAATTGCTGTCTTCTCCCAGCGGGGGCGGCTTCCCTCGCCCTTCTTCTCCCCCCGCCGCTGGAAAAAGACAATGACCCGTCAGGAGGGATTCCCACAATAGCACTGTCTGTGTTGATGGTGAATCGAGGGAATTCGCTCCATGTTCGGCCGGCCTTAGTGTTCCAGATCCTCAATGGTCCAACACTCCCCCTGCACAGTGATCCAATCAGCAATGCTACTCAGGAGACATGGGCATTGTTGATTGATGTACTGGGGATTGCTATTAAGCAGTAAAAGATTTACGCTGGCTATACACTGGTACATTTTCAAATAAACATTTGTAAGAACATTCTTACAAACATTCATATGAAAATTCTTTGTACCATTGGATAAATGTCGTTCGAAAGTATTTCACAGTTTTGTTTGCTTTTAACATTCAATTTTTGGGTTCATGTCATTTCCTGAACAAAAACCACATACACTGATAGATATTTGTTTGCTTGAGAAAAAAAATGTTCATCTTGTTCCTTTAAGTTTTCTTGTCATTGTGGTTGAAAGTGAACATGACCCTACAAACGATTAGAAAATTAAACAGTCCTAAAAGGAAAAAAAAATGAACAAAATCCTATTAGTGTATGGGAGCCTTATACTTCACATTGGAGTGCTGGCTTTTTCTCTTTTTTTGTGTAAAATTTGAGTTTCGGCTTCTAGGAAAAGCAGTGAGCCATTTACAGAAGCTAGAAATTAGATATCTGGGGGCATTCTGTACAGAGGCAGTGTAAGGAACGCCTTCAGTTTGCCATATAGCAAGTAGATGACATTTTATTTTTTTTTTGCCGCTTTTAGAAAATTTCAGCAACTGCAAATTAGAATGAAAAATAAATATCTAAAATGAATACCTTGTGTACAAGTTTAATACATTTGTTTTTATCATTTTTCTTCCCTAAAAAAAAGTAGAATTATTTTTTAAATATCTCCATGATATGGTCTTTCAGCACTGTTGAAAGTGTTATCTAGACTTAAGTGAATCAAATTACAATTAGCAGATCAGTGAACCTAATAATAAAGCTGTAGCTTAAAGAAGAACTGCAGTCTGCTCACAATATTTGTAATAAAAACATCTTTGCCATTCTGAAGCTTCCCTCCAACCACTTTGTATATTATTTTATATATACTGCGATTCTGTACTTGCCAAATATGCTGCAGAAATCTCCCTCCACTGAGTCTGGCTGCAATCATTTTAACTTTGGGCAGCTGAAGCTGCTGCCTGTTCACTTCCTGGATTTACACAGACACACAGAGGCACATCAACAGCTCTGCAGGTCTCATTGGCCCTCTTATGACTCACCCCCCCCCCCCTTCCTTGGCAAACTCTCACAAGAGTGAGAGAGAGAAAGCTGTGCATGATGACATAAGCCTAGGCTTTTTTGCCAGGTAAGAAACATTAAGTGGGCTGTATAAGGTATTTACTGGCAGAAAAAAAAATGTTTTACTATCCAAAGTTAAAACAACAAGGGCAGAGGATTTAATAGATGAAAAAATGTCTGAAGGTCCGCTTTAAAGTAGAACTATAGGGAAGGGTTATAACACCTGTCAGTTTATTTTTTGCCATATCTGTCCCATTGGGGAGATTTGCCTTCACGCCGTTCACATAAGCAAAACAGGAAGTGGGAGGAAATCCCTGCAAATTAAAGGAATCCCTTGGGGCCCCCCAGGTCACCAGAACTAGTGTCTCCATTGGAAGATTTCCCCTCTATCACATTTCTGGGGACAACCCAAAATTTGGGAATTTCTTTTACTTTCAATGAAAACAATAAACAGGACAAATAGGGAGGGTGAATCTCCCTAACGGGGACACAGACAGCAGTAGAAAACTGACAGGTGTTCTAACCCTTCTCCACTCTATCCAAAAAAAAAAAGTTTTGCCTTTAGTTGTACTTTAACCACTTGCCTACTGGGCACTTTCACCCCCTTCCTGCTCAATATTCAGCTTTAAGTGCTGTTGCACTTTGAATGCCAATTGCACGATCATGCAACACTGTACCCAAACATTTTTATCTTTTTTTTTTTTTTTTTGAAAGATAGAGCTTTCTTTTGGTGGTATTTAATCACCACTGGGATTGTTATTTTTTCTAAATAACCCGAAAAAAAAAGTTTTCTTTAGTGGCATACAATTTTGATTTAACGCAAAAAAATGTTTTCTTTGTAAAAATGTAAATTTTCTACTTCAATGATGTGCGCTGATGAGGCTGCACTAATGGCCACTGATATGCTGCACTGATGGGCACAGATAGGCGGCACTGATGAGGCAGCATTGATGGACACTGATGAGGCTGCACTAATATGCGGCACTGATAGGCGGCAACGATAGGTGGCACTGACAGGCATCACCGATGTACACTGATTGGCAGCCATGGTGGGCACGAAGGGCACTGATAGGCAGCACTGTTGGGCACTGTTTGGGCTGCACTGATAATCAGGACACTACTGAACAGTGCCCTGATTATCACTGTAGATGTCCCCTGTGTTGATTTGCCAGTTTTCAACTCTCCTCTCCTCACATGCTGTCAGCGTGAGGAAAGGATTGCCAATAACCGGCAAATCCTGTTTACATTGTGATCAGTTGTAATTTAACATTGCTGATCACATGATAAAGAGCCACTGTGATTGGCTCTTTACCACGATCACAGATCACTGCCAGTGTGGACTGCAGGGGGCTGACAGGCAGTGTGAGTACTGGAGGACGTCATATGACAGCCTCTAGGCAAAGAGCGACCACGCTGTAGCAGTCATTCAGTTCAACGGGTTAAAAAAACAATCTAAGAAATAGTTATGTTATTACTAGGTCTGTGTGCTTCTCTATACAGTGCATGCAGATAATGGCTAGTGGTAGGGGATGGCAGAGTGCTGTAAATAGCTTCCTGAAAACGCCACAGCATGCTGCCTCATTACTGCTCCTTAAGAGCCCTCAGCCCTGATGCTGGCAGTGAGCTGGCTTGTGGTAAGAAGCTATGTATATATGCACATTCCTCAATGGGTGGATGTAGGTGTGAAGACGTTGTAATACCTAGGCTGGCTGTATTTGCATGCAAACAGCCCTAGGCAATGTCTACATGTAGGGTTGCACCGATACTGTTTTTTTATCGGCGAGTACGATCACCAATACTTTCGGTCAAGTACTCGCCGAGTACCAAGACTTTGTGTCAATACAAAATAAATGGACGTAAATCACACTGCAAAGAATTGCATGCAATTTCCCCCACCGCTCCTGTGTGTGTGTGTGTGTATAGCGAGGGAAGCTCCATCTAGTGATCAGTTTTATAAAAATGCTATAACTCACATTAAGTACATATCTGGTCAAAGGCAAAACCTGCATAGTGTCCCGGTCCTGCTGAAGATCTGCATAGTGTCCCGGTCCTGCTGAAGATCTGCATAGTGTCCCGGTCCTGCTGATGATCTGCATAGTGTCCCGGTCCTGCTGATGATCTGCATAGTGTCCCGGTCCTGCTGATGATCTGCATAGTGTCCCGGTCCTGCTGATGATCTGCATAGTGTCCCGGTCCTGCTGATGATCTGCATAGTGTCCCGGTCCTGCTGATGATCTGCATAGTGCCCGGACCTGCTGATGATCTGCATAGTGGCCCGGTCCTGCTGATGATCTGGATAGTATCCTGGTCCTGCTGATGATCTGGATAGTGTCCCGGTCCTACTGAAGATCTGGATAGTGTCCCGGTCCTGCTGATGAACTGGATAGTGTCCCGGTCCTGCTGATGATCTGGATAGTGTCCCGGTCCTGCTGATGATCTGGATAGTGTCCCGGTCCACCCCATGGGTATAGGGTGGAAATGATGTTAGCTTGGAGGCGGACTGCCTCTACATTTCCTTCAGCCCAGCAAGCTGCAATTGCCGAAACGTGTTAAGCATTTTTACACTCTATTCATGTCATGTAGCCACTAAAGAGTAACAAGAAGAGTATACTGGGTCGCCGGATCTTTTATCTGCTTTTGATGCCAAAAATATGATTTGTATCTTTAGAGTAGACTTCTGGCAAAATCAGTGAGCCAATCACACAAGCAGAAAAGTATATTTCTGGGGGGTGTTCTGTATACCATCTGTGTACAGAATGCCTCCAGGTTGCCATATTGAATTCCGTTTTACAGAAAATTACAGCGGTTGCAGATTGAAAAGGAAATGCAATTTTTAAAAATATTCAGTTACATTATGACTTGTGTCACAATTGTATATGCTATAGAACTTTTTTTTTTTATTTGCTCATTTTTTCCCCCCACGAAAGTAGAGTTACCCTTTAAGTGGGTGGCTCATTGTTGGGTCAAACATGTCAGAAGAGGAGGTCCAAGGCAGGGCTGCATGTTTGTTCTTGAATAATACATTTTTACACTGTTCCTATTTTGAAGTGGTCCACTATAAAGGACTTGGAAGCAACGGGAAACCTTGACTAGTCTACACATTCCTATCAGCACGCGTTTCCTTGATTGTGCTTGGCCGTGTTTGCGGAATTTGTAAACAGTAATGTGATCAAGTTTTGATTTTCAAGGTTTATGCTTTTGGGGAACTTTGGTGTTTTATAGGGGACCACAGGAAGTTATGTCAACCTTGAAAAGAAAATGTCACATGCCTGCAGAGTTGATTCAATTCTCGCTTCTGTATGGTTTTAAAAAGCTTCAGCTCTTTCATCACCTGAAAAAGGGATTTCTGCAAAAGCCTTCCCTCCTGCCGCAGGTGTGCATGTCTACAGATGTCAACATTTTGTCTTCAGGCTAGGAACGCGTGGGTCGTCTCACGACCGTCATATCATTGATCTGTTATAGAACAGGGACGGGCATCCTGGGGCCCCTCCAGCCGCTAGAGGGCTACAAGTCCCAGCATGCCCTGCTCACCAGGAGTAAGTTCTTGTTGTGACTCGTATTCCTCAGCCACCGTTCTTGATTCTTTTTTCCCCCATACTGCCATTTACATTGAGGTTCTTAAAAAAATCTTTTAAAGATAAACTGTAGTATTTCTATAGTTTATTTAAAGGTATATATAGTATATATGAGTGTGTTCAACTTAAAGGGTAACTCCACTTTCGTAGGGAAAAAAAAAAATATTATAGCATATATAATTGTTACACAAGTCATATTATAATTGAATGTTATTAAAAATGACCTTTCATTTTCAATCTGCAGCTCTGTAATTTTCTGTAAAATGCAATGCAATATGGCTGCCTGGAGGTGTTCTGTACACAGAATGTGTACAGAACACCCCCCAAATATGTCATTTCCTGCTTGTCTAATTGTCTCACCGACAGGAGCCGCTGGTCCATAAGGGGCGCAGGGGTGCCGCCCTCCTAGTTTGCAGAACCGCCCCACTAGTTTGCATGCACGGGGCTCCGGACTAATGACTTTCTATTAGGTCTTTTTTTTTATTTCAAGCACATGAAAAAGGATGGGCTCAGAGCACTGCGCCCCGAACCCTCCCACTTGTGCTATTAGCGAATCAATATTCGCTATCGGTTTCTGGAAGCCAGGGAAGCCGCTGTGCCGTGACCGGTGAGTGTGGACCTGGGGGGTTTGTTTGCCTCCCCTCCAAAAAAATGTTTAGCACCAGCCGCCACTGGTCACTGATTTTCCCAGAATTCTGCACTAAGATACAAGTCAGATTTCAGTCATCCCCTGAAACAAAAATGTCATTTTTGGTGAGATGCACCCAATAGGAAATCACAGCTAAAGGGATGCAGACCCTGCCAATTTTACTCATTAGAGCCCTGCAGGTGAAGCAGCTGGTTGATAATTAAAGCAGAGTTCCAGCCTGTAAAAAAAAAAAAAAAAAACCATCAGCAGCTACAAATTTTGTGGCTTTACAGCCTGTTTCTTCCTGCGCATGCACGAGTCGTGCTGCACTTTCTGAATGGTCCCGCAGTCTTCTGGGACCTGTGTGTCTCCCAGAAGGCAGCTGGGGGGAAGGAGGAGGGGCCATAAATTTTGTAGATTGCCGCGATCAACGTGCAGCTATCTTACCTGTAAGTGGGAGCGGTTTTGACAGCTATCCGCTCTCCCCCAAAAAGTGCCAAATGTGGCAGGGGAGGGAGGGTTCAAACAAGCAAAGCTTCCCTTTGTGGGTGGAGCTCCGGTTTAAGAAACCACTACTAGTAGATACACTTACCACATGGACACACACAAACACAAAGGGATCTCTTTAGAATAACAAAAGGTTGGAATCTGGAACAAAGTTTGTTAAAATCCCTGCCATGTACATCGATCACCCAGAGGGGGAATGTTTTTTTTTTTAACAAAAGTGGAGTTACTCTTTAACCGCTTGCCGACCAGCCACCGCAGTTGTACTGCTGCAGAATGGCACGGGCAGGCAAATCGCCGTCATGTTGCGTCACTCCTTCTGGTGGCCACTAGGGGCGTGCGCACGATGACCGCCGGGCTCCCGCGATCACTCGTAACATGGCGAGAACCGGGATCTCTGTGTGTAAACACAGAGATCCCGGTTCTCTGAGGGGAGAAGTGACAGATCGTCTGTTCATACAAAGTATGAACAGCGATCTGTCATCTCCCCTAGTCAGTCCCCTCCCCCCTTCAGTTAGAACACACACTAGGGAACACAATTCCCTGCAGTATGTCCTCAGTCTTCTGAGTTGAGTAAATCTGGACCTAATTAAACCCAAAAGCTCGAGGACATCTTGTGGTAAAGGACAGGTACTGCAGGGACTTTTTAAAAATGTTTTTAATTTTTTACCAATTAACGAAAGAATAGTTGGGCTTTAAATTAAACTACTATTAATACTTTGCAACAGTTGCGTTTCACTTCTACTTCTCCAGCATACATTTTTTTCACTCCCCTGCTCTGTTTATTAAGTGAAGGAAGCCCTATGTGAGATCCTAGTTGTTGTATTAGGGCAGGGGTGTCAAACTTAAAGCGGAAGTAAACCCATCCATTTACCAGTTTTAAAAAACTATTTCATTTCCGGAAATGTAATCCTCCCATTGGTTGTGCTCTCAACCAGATTGTCAAACCGTCCAATGGCTGGTGTCATAACTGATCACATGTGCAGCATCATAGCAGTTGTAGATTAAACAGAGACAAAGATGGCAGCTTCCTTGGCTGAAAACAATAGGGGGGTTTACTTACACTTGAATTTCATTGCGGTCTGCATCAGCATTATGGTTACCCTAAGAGGGCCGGTTCTATCTGTAGCCCCCCCCCCCCCACCATCAGAAGTCAAGAGTCTCCCACCCTCCCTTACATCGCAGTGCATACCCCATACCATGTGCTGCTGTCGGGAAGAAGCTGGGAGCAGAGCTGAGAAGCAGAAATTCTGGAGTTCTGGAGAAGTTCTGGAGAGTCTGGAGTAGGACCAGAGGAGGGCTGAAGTCAGCTGCCAGAGTCTACTGAATGCTGTAACCAGGGGAGGCCGAGACGAGGGGGTGCTGCAGCTGCTAAGAGAGTTGCAGGTTCTGGAGGAGTTCTGTTCTCCTTTCTGTTGCTGACTGCTGAGACCGGGGGGTGGCAGAGACTAGGCTCGCTGTGGCTGCATGGAGAAGCACAGGATCTGGCAGAGGAGTTCTGTCCTGACTTGTGCCATCTGCTGAGTGAAAGTGGGGGCAGAGATAAGGGAGGTGCAGCAGCTGCAGGAGAGGAGCGGGGGCCCACATGAAATTGCCAGGAGGGCCGGATTCGGCCTGCGGGTCTTGTGTTTGACACTTGTGTATTAGGGGGCTTACACAGGGCTGATTACTCCACTCTGGACCAATTGCCAAAACCCCAGCACTGCAAAATAAGAGGGGAGTGATGAGTCGCATCTTTCTCCATGTGTAGAACTAATGGATGTTTTCTACATTCCTGGCGGTGTCAGGAAGCATGTGATGCTGGGGAAGGTGGCTTTAGAGAGGACCTGCAGGTTTGCTTGGAAGTAAACCTGTGTTAATAGAAATAAAAAAAAAATAAAAAAACATTGCTGACTAGTTTGCAGTCTCCAGGGTTCTGTTTTCAATCTTGTCTTCATTATCAAGTGACTCCTTGACCTGGAACAAGCTTGCCACCATTGAAGTCTGGAAAGCCTTAACCCCCATCCTGTTTAATCATTCAGTGACTGTGCTACTTTACTTTTCTTTTCAGAACATGTCTATGGGTCAGGTCTGAATAAAAAGATGTCGATAGACCCTCTACGATCCTAGCTGAGCTTGTCTCAGGAGTGATACTCACATCCCATTATATACAGATGACCACTAGAGGGAGCGTTGACAAATGTGTATATCAATAATCAAAATATGAAACAGCAAGCATATAAACTGTTAGGCAGTGCATAGATTATTTGTTTTTTTGGCTTTCTTTCCTTCCACCTTGAAAGGAAAGAAAATCGGTCAATTACCCCATCAACACAGTCAGTGTGTGGGGAGCCTTTCCGGCTGGCAGAACAAAATGATTACTGTTAGTGACTATGGCCACTGGCAGTAATTGCATGTAAAAAGTCTGACAGATCGGTTGTACCCAAGTTGATCGATGGAACAACTTGGGTACAATCAGTCTGCCCACACATGGATCGAAATTCAGCTGATCCCTGCTGAACTGTCCACATTTTTATTCTTGTATGGCCAGCTTTAAACACATCAGAAGTTTCAGGTAAATGTTAAAACAAAATAACATAATAGCATGGGGTCTGGCTGAAAAATTAGCATACTGTCTCCACATTGATCATATGTTTGAAATATTTAAGAAAATAAACTGTTTGGGATAAAATCATTATATTTTATATAATACAGTATATTTTATTATGTTCGCGTATTAAAATATGTTTGTTTGACATTTTTTGCCATGTATTATTGGTTTTGAATGTATGCTTGTGTTTTTAAGTTGCCAATTTTATATTCTTTATGAATATCTTTGGCTAATGCTATGCAATTTTAAGTTTAGTCCGTGTCTAAATTGAAGCTGTGAGACATTTTGAATTTTAAAAATGTTATACCTTAAAAATAGACACTGTCAAATGCATGCTTTTGCATTTATTGGCCTTAAAAATATTTTCTGTGTGCCCCTACAATCCTAGTTTCAGTTTGTTTTTAAGCACTTGACTTCCTAACATATAGGACTCATGCACACTGGACTTTATAATAACGTTATAAAAACGCCAGTAGCTTTGCAGTGAGTTTTTCAGCGTTTGTGCAATAGAGTTTTTTAAGCGTTTTTAAGCGTTGTTTTTTAAATCAATGGGTTCAAAAACATTAGACGATGAGCCACGTTTATCAGCGTTTTTTTGACGTTAGAGCGTTTTTACAGCTGCAAAAATCTTCTCAGAACGCACCAGTTTTTTTTTTTTACATCCCAAAAACACCCTCATCAAAAACAGTTGATAATAGCTTATGTCTGCATGGACACATAAGTGTAGCAATAACTCTCGGTGGAGCTGCTGGTTTAAAGCGGGCTGTTACCTTCACTTTCCTTCCCTCTGTTTCACCGACACCGGGTCTAGGGTTCCGTTGAGTTTACCTCTGGACGATATAAGCACCAAACACTTAAGTAGGTTTTCCAATGCTTTAATGAACAAATAAAGGAAGTAGCAGGAAAGAGGGAGAAGGAAAGTTGCAGGGAAGCTCAAATACCTTTCCGTAGTATTCTTCAGAACATTCTTTGTAATTGAACACTTGTAGCTGAATAGTCTCCCCTTTATAGGATTTAATCTTTGCCCGCCTGGATAGGCCTCTCTCACTTGCCTAGCAGCCAGTACGTAGCACGAACAAAAGTCTCTGCCACAGACTTGTTTGGAACAAAACCCGTACGATCCTCTGCCACAGCATGTATCGGTTTGTGATGAATGTCAGACACAGTACCTGAACCTTTAAGCCAACCCGGCAGTACTATGCAGTAAGATTACTTCAGGATACGTCCTCTAACCGAGTCACCAGGCCCCTCTCCAGACCAGCACTCTGCATGATCCTTCCATGACGGGTCCTCTCCTGGGATCTTCTCGGTTGTCCAGCTTCTTCACTCTGGATAGACAGCTCAGGACCATTCCTCTGCTGCTGTGGTAGGCCCCAGACAGGCTTCTGGGCCCACCCACACGCTGCAGCGGAGGCCCATGAGGTGGTACTCTTAACGCATACCTGTCGGCCAGGAGGGCCAGCAGGTGGCTGAAAACGAACCCCAAAATATGGCGTCTGTCCCATAAATACCCTCGCCCAGAATGCAACTCGGAGGACCACCTCCACCGAGTTGTCTCCGGGACAGAGGAGCATCCATACACTTCAACACGTTGCCTTTCCAACACTGGCCCATGGTGACAACGACACCCACCGGCACAGTGTGGAACCACATACAACTCAGCCAAGCTGGAACAGAGGCAAATCTAACTTCCTCTAACAAGTGACCCACTAGATTTACCTATCAGCGGTAGATCAAAAATCTACCAGCGCTACATAAGATAACATATAAAAGAAACAAGGGGGCGCCTCTAAGTGTAGTATTAAAACAGTATAATTTATTGCACACAATTAAAAACACTTACAAGATATAAGTGGGAGTAATGCTCGCCATAAGTATGTAGTCCTGGCAGTTCTACTGCATCCTACAGGCTCCTCGCATGACCCGGATCGTGCGAGGAGCCTGTGGGACACAGTAGAACTGCCAGGACTACATACTTATGATGAGCATTACTCTCACTTATATCTTGTAAGTGTTTTTAATTGTGTGCAATAAATGATACTGTTTTAATACTACACTTAGAGGCGCCCCACCCCCCTGTTTCTTTTTCATGTTTTGCAGAGTTGCTGGACACACTCTGAGGATGGTTGCCTCTTTTGAAATCACCCCCTTACCGTGGTTCAACTTTGTTCTTACCTAAAGACTGACTAATCAAATGTACATTATTACAAACTAAGGGCATTGCCTCCTGGAGCACCAGATACCCAATTTACCTCCACATAAGATAACATGGTGGGGAGTTTATTGACTGTAGAAAAAAATGTCTGACGTCAAAAAACAGCAGCTGTAAACAGCAGCTGTAAAAACGTGCAGTGTGCAAGAGGCCTTAAAGTGGTTGTAAGGGCAGAAGGTTTTTTACCTTAATGCATTTTATGCATTAAGATAAAAAACCTTCAGTGTGCAGCAGCCCCCCTCAGCCCCCTAATACTTACCTGAGCCCCATCTCGATGCATGAGGGCCTCGGCTGTCCGAGACTCTCCCTCCTGATCGGCTGGAAGTGCTATTGGCTCCCGCTGCTGTCAAAGTCAGTGAGCCAATAATTAATTTTAGAAAAATGAATCTAATTTTATAGCACATTTTCAGAATACATAAATCACCCACTTCTAAAACGACAAAACATTTCTTTGTGGATAGAGTAGGGAAGGGCTGGAACCCTTCCGGTTTCCCAAGCCCCTACACAAATTCTATTCCCTACACACTCTGTTCAAAGATAAAAAGCTTTGACTGGAGTTTAGTCCCCACCCCTGAGGAGTTTGAAGGCTAATATTCTGAAAAAAAGGCCAGTATGGATACATAATAGGATTGTGGAAACTGGTGCTCCAGGAGAAAAACCTGCACAGACATAATATTTTACATATTAAAACATTATAATAAGACATTTATAAACTGAAAAAAACATGATTACTGTTTAATCATTTTTGTTCCAGGAAATGTTTTTGTTATAGACAGAACAATTTTTTCTGCACATTATTACTTATTTTAGCACAACTGGTATGTATTCTTAAAACCTATAAAATATTTAATATTAAAACATATTTTTATATATATATATATATATATATCTATCTAAATACCACCCATTGCTGATGTTGAGTGAGCTGGAATATCACTCTCCCTGACCGATTTTTTTTTTTTTTTTTAAGTACAAATGAGATACAAATACATTTTTCTCCTGGACTTAGGGGGTGATTTGCTGAACACTGAGTTGTTTGTGTCAGCTATCCAGTGCTCATATATAACAATCAGCCACACTAACTGACAATAACTGACAGTTATTGGAGAATTTTTATTTTGTTCAGTACAAACTTTATTGATGTACATCTCAACGGAAGTGATGGAATAAGGAAGAATCAACCATTGGGTGTTCATTAAAATACCAAACACTTTAAGGCGTATGCCAAGAGGACAATTGTTAATCGTTGCTGATCCCGCTAGCTGCTACCCACTTGTTTGATTTGAACTTATAGGACGATACCAGGTGGTCTCAGATGCATCTTTAAAAAAAAAAAAAATATATATATATATATATATATATATATATATACACATATACTGTATCTCTCTCTCTCTCTCTCTCTTTTTTCAGCAGGATGCCAGCACTGGATGTATGTAATAGCAAGGGGTGTGGAGTGTGCTGGAAAGTCTATTAATGCTGGCTGCTGGGGGATCTATTTTCTCTGGTGGGGATCTGCTTTTGTGTGAGGGTCTGTTGCTGCTGGGAGATCAATTGTTGGGGGAGGCTTATTGAAGGATAGGTCTATTGCTGCTGGAGGGTCTATTGATGCTGGCTGCTGGGAGATCTGTTGTTGCTGCGGGGGGGGGCTCCAATTTTGATGCTGTATGGGGGGGGTCTATTATTGTGTGGGGGATCTATTGTTGCTGGCGTGGGGTCTTAATTTCTGGGGTGGAGTCTATTGTTGCTGGGGGAGTCTATTGTTGTTGGCTGCAGGGGATCTATTTGACTGCTTTTCTTGTTATTAATCAATTCCATACAAATTATTTAGCACCACAAAATTACACTTGGTTCTGTATTCCCTAAAAGGGGTGGTACTGGGAGGTGGGTAGGGGGTGGAACCAAAGGGAGTGTGCTAAGAGGTGGGTAGGGGGGCGGAGACAAGGGGTGACTCAGAAGGGGGGAGTTCCTGCACCTATTCTCAGAGAAAAAAAGCTATCTATCTATCTATCTATCTATCTATCTATCTATCTATCTATCTATCTATCTATCTATCTATCTATCTATCTATCTATATCCCTATGTATAATATATACATATATATCCCTATGTGTGTGTATATGTATATATATATATATATATATATATATGTATATATACACACACATACATATACACTTGGGTTGATTTACTAAAGGGGAAGAGTGCGAAATCTGGTGAAGCTGTGCATGGTAGCCGATCGGCTTACAACTTCAGCTTGTTCAATTAAGCTTTGACCAAAAAAAACCTGGAAGGTGATTGGTTTCTGTGCAGAGCTGCACCAGATTTTGCACGCTTGTTTTAGTAAATTAACCCCACTGTTTGTGTGTGCTCACAATTTGAGACAAGTGTAAACACTGTTAAAATTTTCAGTAACAGTAATATGCATGTCCAATCAGAATTTTCCCCACTTCCTGTCTGATGAAATGTTTTCTACTGTGTCAGTAATTGAGGGGTATTCTCTCTAATAGATCCCCAGGTAGCAGTAAAATTGACTAGGGTCTTGATCCATCCCCGCTATTTAAAACTAGAAAAAAAAAAGGCTGAACAAACACTATATAAGTCACATCTTTTTTCTTTCACTCACTAATAAGATGCAGTGCCATCTACAAGGATCAGCTGTGGTCTGGTGGTGGCTTTTTTTTTTTTTTTTTTTTTTTTACAAGTGACATTAAAGCCCCTATGTCTGGAATAAGGGAAATATGTATGTAAAAATGTCATACCTACATCTGTCAATTGTTTAAAAATGTTTTTATTTAAAGTTTTTTTATACAATCTTTAGGGTATATAATACATTTGCAACCATGAGTGGATATTTTTAGGTGATGTTTAGAAATTCGTTTGCCATTATCAAAATCTGAAAGTTAAGCTGGCCATACACCTATAGATTATCTGCAGATTTTCTATGGTTAGATGGAAAAAGTGTAACAGATTTCAACATGTACGCTAAACTGTGTGGATGGAGGAATCTCTCACTTTTTCAATCTGACCATAGAAAATCTGCAGATAATCTATAGGTGTATGGCCAGTCTTAAGCTGGCCATACACTATACAATTTTCCTGTTCAACTTTCCTTTAGATTTACCAAAACCATATATTATGAGGTCAAACCTAAACCCTTTCAATTTGTATGCAATCAGACAGGCCCTTGCACTACATAGTTGAAGGTAAATCTAAAGGAAATTGAATCAGAAAATTGTATAGTGTATGGCCAGCCTTACACCTTCATGTGGTGGTGATGGTGTGTGCGGGAGGGGGGGGGGTTAGGTGGGTTGTAATATAAACACAGGCTGTATTAGTACTTACCCGTTTACGATAGCTTCCCTTCTCCACAACAGAGAAAAATCACCAATAAACATGCGTAGCTCTATAGTTTTTGAGAAGTTTAAAATGTCTCTTTTACAGATGTTTATTTTATTTTATTTTTATGTGTCCATTCACACATAGATGTTTACAGAAGTTTTAGAACAGGAGGGTTCTAAACAGGCTGAAAAAAAAAAAATCACCACTGCATTCAGGAGAGAAGCTGTTTAAGCCGAAAAAAATGTGCGTAACCACTGGACGCATTTAGGCGCATTCGCGTGTTTGCATGGTAAAGGGCAGAATCAATTCTGGCCAATAGAATGCATTAACCTCAAACGCACATAAATGCGCGTGCAAAACGTGATTTTTATTATTATAGATGCAATTATAGATGCCTTTTTAAGTAATATTTTCCTGACAGGAGTAAAAGGTGATGGTTTGTAGCAAGAGATATACAAATAAACCGCCCCTGAATCTCTCTTACTCCACTGCGCCAAAGAAAAGTGCAAAGCTATAGAAAAGATGTGTAAATGAATACAAAATGTGTGTACATACACAGTGTACAGTGAAAAAAAGCTGCCACTTAAATAAATACATAAACTGATCAGAATCCCAAAACAAGGAGTAAAAGGTGTTCAGAAAAATTCAAACACTCAGTGTGCATGAGCCCTAAAACTTACCCTGTTCTCTAGTGCCCACTACAAAAAAGTAATAAAAAACAATAAACATGACCAACGTTTAAAAAAACAAAAAAAAAATTGCGCTAAATGTATACAATAAATGAGTCCTACCATGCAAGAGAATTGATTTACTTTTTTTTATTTTAACTCTTGAAAACTCTCAAAAAGTTAAAAGAAATTCATACTAAAATACCTTTTCTTTCCTTCCTTTTGCGAGACCAATTTAATGCCAGCCATACAGTTTCGCAATAATGTGTGTTCTTATTACAATTGAGATAAAAGATTACAATTGAGATAAAAGAAAATAATAATAATGTTACTAATCATAATAATAACAGAGGTGTAGATAATAAGAACAACAGTCATAAAATATTCCGCCGTTGCCTGTAATTCCAGTGGTGTGAGAACAGAAGGCTGTCATCATCGTCTCCAGCTGTTTCCAATTGCTCCAGCGTGCAGACTTTACAGAAGTTGCGTCCAGCAGAGGAGCCCATACACTCCGGGCTGTGTGCTCTCCCAGCCGCTCTGCTCCCATGCTGTCATACAGCGAGGCAGGTACAGCTCTCTGCAGACATGTGAGTTGAGCCAGTCACTCATTTGTCGGAGTGTTTGTGTTTATGCAAAAGTGGGCCTCTTCCTGCATATTTAATCTAGAGTAAGGCAGTGGCTTTTGTTGTGTTTAGACCACATGCCTTTAGTCCTTCCGTACACTGACGCTTGTGCGAAAGCACACACACAGCCAAGAACATTAACTTTCCTTCCCTTTGGTGGATTTAAAGTCGCCGCTTTGTGCATTCTTTTCACACTGCCGTGCACTGGCAGTCAAACCCCGGGCGCTGACTCTTCTCATGAATGGGTAAGTTTCGTCTTTGACTTCTTTTTTTTTTTCATTACTTTTGCCTGTACTTTTGTCCCATATGCTCAGGGCTTTCGCAACATGTCAGTTTGCATACAATTGCATGCAGGACCTTTTGCTGTGGTTTGCAGCAGTCCAACTTTATTGTGTAAAAGATTCTAAATGTATATTTGTGTCTGCAAGATTGCTCCTAACAGCCTGATTCCCCCCCCCCCCCTTACTGGTTTAGAAAAATCTTGTTTAGTGACTTTGAAGATAATGCTTTCATTGTTTGCAGGCTCAGGACGGTGGAGACTGTTGCTGAGCCACCCCTGGGAAAATCAGAAGCTCCTTCTATGAAGAGCGAGCTGTCTTCTCATTGGTATCAGCTTCATGTCAGGCACGGGAGTCTATGGCAGAGATCACAGAGGTTGAACAATTGGCAGTGAGAGATTTCTAGGTGAAGCTTTGACAGCCCCCTTCCCTTGCAGCTGGCGAAAGGCACCCTGGAAGAGTGGGCTTGTCTAGCAGGCATGCATGTTAACCCTTCCTCAGCCAAACAGAAAGGGGCGAGATAGCAACCGTTTGATCCAGAGGTACATAACTTGATGCGGCGCAATTTCGCTCAAGCATCTAAAAGCAACTGAGTTTTATCAGAACGGTTGTTTGAAAGGTTAGTTGATGCCAAGGTGGTGTTTCCAGTTATAGATGGAGTCTGGTGGGCTGAGTAGCATTGGAGACAAGAAGTGAGATCCCCCACAATGATTCCCAGCCCTGGTCCCGCCCCTTGGAGAGACCCCCCCCCCCATGACAACAGAGGTGTCCCTGACGCCTTTTCCATAATATTAATTAAATGTACAATCCAACAAGCAGTGTGGCCCCCCCCCCCCCCCCGCCATTTAATCGGCACACTAGGCAGGATATCAACATTGACATATTCTCTCCTGGAAATACCGTAGTTGGTTTAACTCTCCAGCATGTATGAAACTGAAGCGCCAATTGTGGGTGGACTGACACTTGAATTGTTACGAATGCAAAAATACAAATTTTATTGTGTCTTTCTTTACTCCCAGTACTTATAAAAGCAATTTACAACATATATATATATACAAAAAAAAATATATATAATATATATAATGTATGTGTGGGTATGTGTATATATATAGATTTATATATATAAAAGCAATTTACAACATCTATATACCAAAATATATATATATATATATATATATATATATATATATATATATATATATATATATTATATAATGTATGTGTATGTATATATATAGATTTATATATATATAGATAGATATATAATTACTTTTTTTTTTGTTGATCGTAGATATATCAGGTTGTTTTTTTCTAACCAGAATTTTTTTTTTTTTTCTCTCTATTCGTACTCTGTGTGCATTTGCTGCACTGTTGTGGAATGTATTTTATGAACTTAGCACATATAGTTGCCCATGTATAAAAGACTCTTTGACAGCTAATAGATTTTTATGGCTTTAAGAAACAACAGTGGAAAACAAACTCACTAAGAGCAATGTGAATGTGTCTCAGCCAATCCCAATGGTACAACGCAGTTTGGTACGGCAGGGAAATCATATCAAACATAGAATTGTCATATGTATTAACTGGGCCTGTCTGTAACTCTGGTCTGCAGTGCAGTGAATTACTGGGAAAAAAAACAGCCTGAATGGACTCCTAGTTTGATATATTGCTTTTTAACCCAGGATGCAGCATGGCCAATAGGGGTGATTTCTTAATGTAATTATTTACATATGGGTAAATTAATAAAAACACATGAAGACACATTAAACGCGTGTCAGCATACAAAAGTGTATACCATAACATGCATGGAGAACACTTAAAACTGCATGCATTTTCACAATGCATAGCGTGAATTCAGCCTATGGAAGGACATATACACTCACTATTTTGCAGGTAAGGCAACAGCAAAACGTAATTCACATCAACTGTGTTCGAGATTTCAAAACATAATGGAAATGTTCCATCTCCACTGCCTATAAGCTGAAATTTTGCTGTTTGCCTACTAAAGAGTGTACACCCATTTTATTTATTATTGGGATTTTTTTTTATATATATACCAATTTGTTATATGTTACCTAAAGAAAAAGTTTGGACATATTCAGCATTTGTGACTGGTAGAATTATCACTATCAATGGTGTACCTTTCAATTTTTGGCTATTCGACGCTAGAAGATCTTATGTCTGGCAGGGATCTTCCCGCATTCGTTTCAGATCTGGGTCGGGTGTTTAAACCTGACTCAGACTTTTCAACATTTACACACTTTTTTTGCAAAACAGATCTCACATAGCTTTGATATATTCTTGAAAACCTTTAGTCAAATCAAAAAAGTCAAATCAAAAGCTTTTGTTGCAAATAAAGGTTCCTATGCAAATTTTAATCCAGATACAAAAATGCACCCCGGTGAAGATAGCATGGTGCTCACCCTAAAGCTGGTCATACACTTTACACATTTTGAAGGTTTTGAGGAACTGGCCAAAACAGTCAGCCCGACATCCTTCGGGTAAAAAATGGAAGGACCCAGGTGCAAAATCGTCGGCCGCACAGCAGCTGCAGTCAGATTCAGCCGCTGTAGGGATATTTTACAGCCGGTGGGGGTAGCTGTCAAAATACAATAGCTACAGTGGGAAATTCATCTATCCAAGCTGTATAGCGTGAATGGGGTATTCTGTTAGCTTTTTATGTTCCACTCGCAGGCTGAGCAAAAAAAAAAACCCTTGTGTGTATGGCCAGCTTAATAGTACCCACAAAATTGTATCTTTTTATACAGCAATCTATCAGCCCACCTTTGCTGGAATCACCTCACTGATAGTATGTTCCATGATCTCCTCTCCAGATCAACAATCAAACAGATGCAGCACCCACAATGAAAGTTTTTAATTAGCTTTTTCTTTCTAGAAAAGAACATATCGTAATTTGCATTCGGTTATGTTTTGCGGTATGTGTTATAAGGAGTTCAGAAATGGCCTTTATCCCTCCACTGTTGACCCTCTCCTCTAACACTCCCAATCATTCATAGTTAGAGCTAGCTCTTACCCGATACCCAGTATTTCCTTCCCGTACAAAAAAGGGGCACCCCTAAGAACTGCGTAGTATCTGTGTCACTTTCTATAGCAGATGACTATAAGCAGTATAATGAAAGAAGCGTTAATGTTTTTGTCCAGTACCCATAGTGGACCCTATTTATAACAGAAGATTCCTAGAGCCCCATTCATGCCCAACATCCATTTCCTATGACAAGGCCATCTTAATAGTATCATGGGCCCTGGGCAAAGTGATGCACTTGGGCCGCTACCAGCCTGTCCCAATTTACACACCTACTCTCAAGAATTAAACTATAAATAGTTGTTAGAGTAAAAGATATATTTATTATTACTTTCAATAAAATCTATTTTAAACAGTAAGAAAACATGCCATAAATCCAAGACTAATCAACAATGTAATGTCAGTTTGTTCTCAAAATAGGGTCCTTTAAAGAGAAACTGCAGTCTGCTCACATAATTTGTAATAAAAACATCTTTGTCATTCTGAAGCTTCCCTCCACTTTGCATATTATTTTATATATGCAGTGAAACCTCAGATTGCGAGTGATGCGGTTAACGAGCGTTTCGCAATACGAGCACTGTATTTTTAAAAATCGGAACTCGGTTTGCAAGTGTTGTCTCGCAAAACAAACACAATTCAGGCCAAAGCGGTGTGCAGTACCACTTTTGGCCTGAGATGGGGGGGCGTCGAAGCCGAGCAGAGCCGAACGTCGCCGATCGCAGCCGATCGTCGTCGTTCGGAAATGCACAGAAAGGCCCGAGGACATCGCGGCTGACCTTGGCAAATCTGGGGTAGGAAGTCTTTCTGAGGTTTACCGAGGTCAGCCGAAGTGTCCTCGGGTAAGGCTCTCTGGTGCCCCCCCCCCCCCGGGCTCTGGCTGCATGCGGTATTGCATCCCATTGAAGTCAATGCGGAACAAATTATTTTCGTTTCCATTGACTTCAATGGGAAAACTCATTTTAATATGCGAGTACTTTGGAATACGAGCATACTCCTGGAACGGATTATGCTTATAATCTGAGGTTCCACTGTACTGTGATTCTGTACTTGCCAAATATGCTGCAGAAATCTCCCTCCACTGAGTCTGGCCGCAACCATTTTAACTGTGGGCATCCGAAGCTGCTGTCTTTTCACTTCCTGGATTTACACAGACACACAGAGGCACACCTCCAGCTCTACAGCTCTCATTGGCCCTCTTATGACTCATCCCCCCTCCCTTCCTGGCAAACTCTCACCAGAGGGAGAGAGAGAGCTGTGCATGATGTCATAAGCCTAGGCTTTTTACCAGACAAGAAACAAGAAGTGGGCTGTATAAGGTATTTACTGGCAGAAAAAATGTTTTACTATCCAAAGTTAAAACAACAAGGGCAGAAGATTTAATAGATGGAAAGATGAAAAAATGACTGAAGGTCTGCTTTAAAGATGCAGCAGTGGAATTTTGGGAAAGGGATTAAAGTGGCATTAAACCCTAAAAATTAGCATATATTATGTGTTCCCTTTTGGTCTGGGAAATATACTAGTGTTTTGTTAAATCCAAAACATACCTCTCGATCCTGACAGAAATCTTGTAAGCTGATAAAGTTTCTGCCTGTGCTGAACTGTTATATGTTCAAAACTATCTCTGCAGACTACAGAACCCCCCCCCATCTGATGAAGAAGAGGAGAGGGGAAGGTGTTCTATACAGGTTGACAATGCTGCCTCTCCACAGATACAGCACAGTCAATTAGCATTGTCACCCTAGGATAGGAAGTGTGTTACTGCCAAAATTGCCAATTGAAAATAAAATTAAAAAAAATAAAACTAATGCAGCCACCACATCATGGACTGAGAAGATGAAATGTATTACATTTTTGTTCTTGGGTTTTGACATACTTTAAAACTGAACTTTGGGATAAGCAAATATTGTCTAAATACATGAGACATGAGTATTTTTACTTGAATCTCGGTGTGTTTTGTGTATTTCTTCCAGATCTGTGCAGTCATTTTGTGTGAAACTTCACCTCTGTACTGGACCTTGTACAGGGTCTTGTCTCCACCCCCTACTAATTTTCTGCAGACAGCCTATGGTGGTGGAGCTTTGTGGTCCCTCCCACAGCTCTGCTTTCTGAACAAGTTATGTACAGTGCATCGATGATGTCACTGTAACATTAACCACTTCAGCTCCGAAAGGTTTTACCCCCTTCTTGACCACACCATTTTTTGCACTGCGTTGCTTTAACTGACAATTGCGCGGTGGTGCGACACTTTACTCAAATAAAACTGACGTCTTTTTTTTCTCCACAAATAGAGTTTTCTTTTGGTGGTATTTGATCACCTTTTGTGTTTTTTATTTTTTTCGTAATAAACAAAAAAAGACCAACAATTTTGGAAAGAAAAACGAGGAAGAAGGGGACATTCCCCGAAAGCTTGTCCTGAAAAATTGTATGTTAGTAGAAATAAAAAAAGTATCACGGACAGTACTCAATTTTCTCTGTCACAATTGCACTAATATGGCTACAATCACAACAGGAAAGAAAAGCAATGTTTTTTTTACTTTCTGCTATAAAACACATCCAATAAAAATTTTAAAAAAAATCTAATTTCTTCATCAATTTAGGCCAATATGTATTCTGCTACATATTTTTGGTAAAAAAAAAAATCCCAATAAGCGTATATTGATGGTTTGCACAAAAGTTATAGCATTTACAAACTGCGACATTGCGGCGGGGAAATCAGACACTAACTGACACTTTTTGGGGACCAGTGACACCAATACAATGATGAGTGCTAAAATAAAAATGCATGGTCACTATAAATGACACTGGCAGGGAAGGGGTTAACATCAGGGGCAATCAAAGGATTAAGTGTGCTCCTAGGGAATGCTTTTTAACTGGGCAGTTGCTGTGACTCAAGGAAAACAGAGATCCGTGTTTCTACTTAGCAGAAACACAAGATCTCCTTCTTCCCTCACAGAATGGTGGTCAGCCTTGTTTACATAGGCAGATGGCTGTTCTGCCTCTACTGTGAATGATCTGGGATGGCCGGCGGGCCAGCTGATTGGCCCCCGCTGTGTCCAGTCACAGCGGGAGCGAGGCTCTGGCAGCAGGCACACCCTAGAGCCAATCAGAGGAATCACGTACAGGTACGTGATTTTGCGCCTAAGGGCCGCTCTGCCGCAGTATTTGTACATGGGGTGGTCCTTAAATGGTTAACAAGGTACTATCTGCTTTATCAGAGGTATTTGGTGCACACAAAGAATATTCAGATCCGTTGTGGCTATTGAGGAATATTTTTTGAATTAAAGTTTTTGTGCCTGGAGTTTAGTTTTAAAGCTCAAAAAAGGTCTAACATTAGCATAGAGCAAAATCACATTACAATATGGGGAAATGTGCAAAATATGCAACCATTTAGTTCTATCTCATGGATCATCTTAACACGTGTTCTGCAGGAAAAGGGGTGTAGGGACTGCACTGAAACAGCATGGTTATCTGAAAAACCTTCAGACTTATGTCTCAATTTTTACCTGCAAAATAACATACAGTGCACCTGGAAAGTATTCACAGCGCTTCACTTTTTCCACATTTTGTTATGTTACAGCCTTATTCCAAAATTGATTAAATTCATTATTTTCCTCAAAATTTTATGACCAATACCCCATAATGACAACGTGAAAGAAGTTTGTTTGAAATCTTTGCAAATTTATTAAAAATAACAAATGAAAAAATCACATGTACATAAGTATTCACAGCCTTTGCCGTAATACTCAAAATTGGGCTCAAATGCATCCTGTTTGCAATGATCATTTTTGAGATGTTTCAACAACTTGATTAGAGTCCACCTGTGGTAAATCCAGTTGATCGGACATGAGGCACACTTGGAAAGGCTCACATCTGTCTATATAAGTTCCCACAGTTAACAATGCATGTCAGAACACAAACTAAGACCCCATACACACTATCAACGCTCTATCCTGGCCTAGGCCGACAAGGCCCAGGCCTAGGGCAGCACTTTGCAGGGGGGCAGCAAGGAAAGAGTCCCTGCGGGCTTGTGCTACACTGTTAGTGTAGCGCCAGTCTTATGGGGTGGACTGGGCTGAGAGGATAATTAATCTAGCGCCCCCATTAAGCAGCCGCACTGCTTCTGGTATGCGGGCGGCCGGCATTCTGAAACTGTGGGGGGGGGGGGGGGGGGGTGGCGATTTTAATTTTGACTGTCCTATCATACTGGACCACAAACCTTCCTCACTGTGCCATATTTTCTGCTGCACCATTGGCATGGTTAAATCTTCTTAGTCCTCTCCTTAAAATTATCTGAAATTTTTGCTTAAAGTAGAACTATAGGCAACACTTTTTTTTCATTTTGGATAGAGTAAGTCTAGTTTATTTTTTACCATTCCTGTCCCATTGCAGAGATTTCTCTTCACTTCCTGCCCCATAGCCAAACAGGAAGTGAGAGGAAATCTATGCAAATTAACCGGTTCCCGACCGGCGCACGCCGATGTACGTCGGCAGAATGGCACGGCTGGGCAAATGGGCGTACCTGTACGTCCATTTGAATTCCCCGCCGTGCCATTGCGTGCGCGTGCCGGCCGAGAGCTCCGTGAGTCGGGTCGCGGGTCCCGCGGACTCGATCGCCGCGGGGATACCCGCTATTGCCTCACGGAGAGGACGAACGGGGAGATGCTGATGTAAACAGCATCTCCCCGTTCTGCCTAGTGACAGTGTCACTGGATCTCTGCTCCCTGTCATCGCAGCAGAGATCAGTGACATCACACACACAGCCCATCCCCCTACAGTTAGTAATCACTCCCTAGGACACACTTAACCCCTCCCCGCCCTCTAGTGGTTAACCCCTTCACTGCCAGTGTCATTTACACAGGAATCAGTGCATTTTTAATCGCACTGATCGCTGTATAAATGACAATGGCCCCAAAAATGTCCGACATGTCTGCCATAACGTCACAGTCACAATAAAAATCGCTGATCGCCGCCATTACTAGTAAAAAAAAATAATAATTAATAAAAATGCCATAAAACTATCCCCTATTTAGTAAACGCTATAACGTTTGCGCAAACCAATTAATAAACGCTTATTGCAATTTTTTTTTACCAAAAATATCTAGAAGAATACGATCGGCCTAAACTGAAGAAAAAAAAAATTTTTTATATATTTTTGGGGGATATTTATTGTAGCAAAATGTAAAAAATAATGCGTTTTTTTCAAAATTGTCGCTCTTATTTTGTTTATAGTGCAAAAAATAAAAATCGCAGAGGCGATCAAATACCACCAAAAGAAAGCTCTATTTGTGGGAAAAAAAGGACGCCAATTTTGTTTGGGAGCAACGTCGCACAACTGCACAATTGTCAGTTAAAGCGACGCAGTGCCAAATCGCAAAAAACGCTCTGGTCAGGAAGGGGTAAAATCTTCCGGGGCTGAAGCGGTTAAGGGAATCCATTGCCCCCCCCCCCAGGCCCTCAGAACTAGTGTCCCTACTAGAAAATTTCAGGGTGGGTCTTAAACAGCAAGGGGTGTGGCCTTGACAGGAAGGGGTGGGTCATATTAATAATTAGATCATACACGAGTTTAGTCAGGCCTAGGGCAGCACAAAACCTAAATACACTACTGCACACTATGCAACTTTTGTTGTCAGATTTCCTTTAGATTTACCAAAACCATGTAGTGCAAGGGCCTGCCTGATTACATAAAAATTGAAATTGTTAAGGTTTGACCTCATATTATATGGTTTTGGTAAATCTGAAGGAATGCCTTAAATGACCCAGCCAGAGCCCAGACTTTAACCCGATTGAACATCTCTGGAGAGATCTGAAAATTGGCTGTGCACCGACGCTCCCCATCCAACCTGATGGAGCTTGAGAGGTCCTGCAAAGAAGAATGGGAGAAACTGCCCAAAAATAGGTGTGCCAAGCTTGTAGCACCATACTCAAAAAGACTTGAGGGTGTAATTGGTGCCAAAGGTGCTTCAACAAAGTAATTCGCAAAGGATTCAGGAAAGGCTGTGAATACTTATGTACATGGGATTTTTTTTTTGTTTTTTATTTTTAGTAAATTTGATTTCAAACAAACTTCATTCACATTGTCATTATGGGGATATTGTTTGTAGAATTTTGAGAAAAATAATGAATTTAATCCATTTTGGAATAAGACTGTAACGTAACAAAATGTGGAAAAAGTGAAGCGTTGTGAATACTTTCTGGATGCACTGTATATATACACAGATGAAAGGAAAGATGTGATGGACCCCAGGATAAATTTAAACCCAACCATTTTGAATAATTTTCTGAATTTACAGCTGCTAACTCTTTGCATATGGCATTGCTGACACTCTGCTGAAAAAAAAAAAACACAAAAAAAACCCCGTAAAAGCCATTATAAGTTACTGTACCTATATGCTGATTTTACTTAATTTGTGACATTTTCACTTTAAAACATCATAGTGGCCATTTGAAAGGAAACGTATGGCACATGTGAAAGTACAAAACAAAAAGTATAAAATTAAGAATCATTTTAGAGTATTGGGTTGCCAAATTTCTCATTAACCAGCACTTCAAATTGTCTACCATTTCAATGTTGCATACTGCAATTTCACGTGCAGCGGGTAAAAGTGAGCTACGCCTGTTTAAAAAGAATGGTTACAAATTGAGGTTTTACAATTAGGCTTTTTACATTCTATTTTTACACATCTTAACATGTGTACTTTTTTTTTTTACCTAAAGCAGTGGAAAGCTTTTAACCCTTTAACTGCTGTGATGAGTTAATTCATCCAAACATTAGGGTGTGCTGTTTCCCCATTTGTGATGGAAAAAAAAAAAAAACAACTAAAATTTAAAATATAATTTTAGTAGCTAAATAATCTGAAGTGCCTGGTGATTAGAGATGTATATATGCTAAAAACAGAAAAAAATATTGTGAACAAAAAATGCTTACCTACATGCATAAAAGGAATCCACAGTAAACAAATGCATCTATGTTCAATTATAAAAGTGCATCATTTTCTGCTTGTTAATTTTGCCTTACTGCTTAAAAAATTAGAAAAAAAAAAACACTTTTATGAGAATTACGCCGTCAAGGCACCTTGTATGATTAGCGCTTTTGTGTTCTTAAATTTTGATTGATAGAGATAATCGTTTTCATGTAAAAATACAGACAGGTACTTAAAGTTACAGTGACAATAGCTATTTGCATATCCTTTCTCTTATTGTTTAATGCATGTGGGGGCTGGGTCGCTCTTCTTATTAACCCTTTAGCCATAGCAGAATTAAGAAAAAAAATGAATATAATATTATAAAAACAAAGGCTGTATCGATAATTTAGGCCTAGGTCCTTACATGTTTTGACTGCCTTGAAACATGTACAATCTTTGTAAAGGACCATTTTAAAACAGAAGATCATAAATGACCATGAAGGGATAAGAATATTCTCCCAATTAATCTAGGATTGAGCAGTTAGTTACATCCAAAGTATTTTTTTTCTTTCTCGCTCTCCTCCTTTTCCCTAAGAGTTCCAGTATTCTATGCACAGATAGATGCTACAACATGGCAAATGGAATTGTCTCCTTCATTGACGATTCATCTGCCCTTGGATGGGCCGATAGACATGAATATGAGGTTAATTAAAACCAGGGGAGGGGTCAGAGTACTTGAAGGTGTGGGGGGGGGAGGGGCACGGGTGCAATCCTTAATTCTGAAGCTGGTAGCATAGATTAATTTGGAGCTAACTGGATTTTAATTCAGAGTATGACAGTGCAGTGCACCAACTCATTATCTTTTACAGCACAGAAAGTAAGACAACGAGACGAGAAATTAAAGGATTCAGGCACTGACCACAAATCATACTGTGTATACAACAGGGAAATTCTGCGGTATGCTTGGTTTAGGGATGGGGAACATCTGAAGCCTCAACCAGATGAGACTCTCGTATTGTTGATGATGGTACAGCTGGCCTCACAACATTTTTAATATCTGAAATTGGAGCTTATGCTGAAAAGTGTCTGGAAAATGTCTGCTGCCGTTGTGAAGATTCTCATTTAATCAAGTCCTCGTATATCTAGTGGTAGTTAATCACATTCAACTAGACTTATTCTGTAACGTTGAAGATCTTTTGTAGCTTCTCCAAGCCACATTCATGCAGTTCTGAGTGTCAGAAGGATACTCCAGCATTTACTGTATATCCATACAGGTAGCACAAACTCCTTAATTTAATCAACATAGAATGTGTAGATGTTGGTTGTCCAAGAACAGGACCGGAGGTGTGAAAATTCCAAGAACAGGATGGGAGGTGTGAAAATTGTGGAGCCACCATGTTCTAAATTACATCATCCCATCCTCGATATCAGGAAAGCTTTGTAGATGTTAATTTTTCTATTCACATGGCTGAAGATGTGAGTTGTTGTCAAAATGTGGGAGTGCAGATGTTAAAACATTATTATATGTTGAACACGGATGGTTTTGAAGGCTCTCACCTCTTTTCTATGTTGGTTGCCCTTAATATCCATTCAGGATCTTCCTTTTCAGTTCCCTGAGTGCCATTAGATAGTGAAAATTAGAACCTAGTTGGTTACTAAAGCCAGCCATAGGTGGTTCGAAACTCAGACGGTTCAGCGATCAATCATCTTGGTCTTGGGTACAACCAGCCTGTCGAACTTTACATGTGGTTATTGCTAGTGGCTATTATAACAGTAATTACTGTGTTCTCCTCTGGCTTCCCCTGCTCCCCTGCTGGGAGAACACAGTGGCTTTGCGGGGAGGGATTCCTCCAACACTGACTGCAACCCGTGGTTGCAGGAAAGAAAGTCACTTTGTAAATGGCCGACATAAAGCAAGTAGACTATTTTCTCATAAACAAGTTATACATTAGGTATGAAGCTCAAGGTCTCTACACACATTTTATGGAGGTTTGTAACTTGATCATCTTAGTATCCAGCCAGGACTTTGTTCAATTTTGTAATTAACTTTTAATGATGACACAATTTATTTATTGTCTGCATATTTTCCCACTGGAGGGATTAATTTGAAAGTGAAAAAGCTAAAGTTAACACAATAGTACCACCAGTAGGGCAATTAATAACACACATTAAGCCATTATTACTTTGAATGCTGGTGGCACAGTACATACACTAAGTATTTTATATGAATCTTTCTCATTCTTCATGCTGATAATTTTAGTTTAATTATTTTTTCTAACTAAAGGACAAAGTCCCTCTATTGTTCTCAAAATGTAAAATGGTATATAGGTATTGACCATGTACTATAGTACAATGACAGTAATATTATACATTTACATTGAACCACAGAGTGACTAATATTTCCCTAGTTTGATGCTAGTGGCAGCATAAAGGGTTCTTTTTAAATTATATTTGAAGTCAAAACTTTTCTTTGGCTGTCGTCTCATTGAGGAGATTTCCTTTACTACCTGTCAAGACACAACAGAAAGCGAGAGGCTATCTCTCCAATGTAAGGGAAATCCCCACTTAGATACTTGTCATGGGAACAGCCGTTCCCTTTGGAAAAGTTCTTTAGTCCTTTTTTTGTAACTCAAAATTTTAGATTTTCAGTCACTGGGACAAATGTTGAGGCTAAATCTCCCCTCCTTAACTATTCCTTGCTTATCAAAAATGGTAAAGAACAATGAGTTTAAATGTACTTTTACTGTAAGCCATAAGATCCATTATTTACAAACTTGTTATTTTATTTTATGTGTAGTGTGAGGGTTGAGAACATTTATTCTCCCTTAGTTTCCTGTGGAAATAAAAAAAGATATTGTTGTCACCAGAACAATAATAAAAAGATAATCTTCCAATGGAAACACCTGTTCCCAGGACAGTGGTCGAAGTTTGAGTTTTTCTCTTCACTGCCTCTCATCTCCTTATATGTCTGCAGGACAAAAAATGGCAACAAATTTCCCCAGTGGGGCAAAAGGTAGAGAATATATAAAACTAATAAACGCTCTAAATTTTCGATGCGAGAGCCAAAGCAGAAAACATAAATAGTTGGGATATTAAAGTCAGAATAGTTGTAGCGCTAAATAATCTCTGCTTTTGTTTTGTTTTCTTTTCCAGCTATAGAAATGAGACATAGAATAAAACTGACATTATCACTTTTTCAGCATTTTCCTCTATAAAACTGTGACTAGTTACAAATGCACATCATTGTATAGGTCATATGGCATCAGAGATGCTGCGCCCGTGTGCCCTGCTAATGCAATTGCATTTACTAAATCATTTCTAGACTCAAAAACAAACATTTGAACAATCCATTGATGTGGTGGCTGCATTTATTGTATTTTTTATTAGGCTTTTTTTTCACTTTATTTTGATCTAGTGATGTAACCAGTAGCTTTAAATTCAATAGAAACCGGCTGACATTTGTGCCGTGTGTTCTGCAGGAGGTCCGACAGAAGACCGCATGACCGAAAAAGGACTGCTGACCGGAGTGTTCTGTAGGGTGGCCGTCCCCCTGTCAGAACACAATAGAACAGCAGGGGAGATTGCTGTACTAACATTGCATAGTTAGTACAGTGGCTCCTCCTGAGCAGGTCAGATTATTTTTATTTTTTTTCGTTCACCCCGCTGGTTTACCCACTTACAAAGAAATGAAGGGTCTATCATTTTTATCATAGGTGTATTTTAAATGATAGAGATAGAATATCAACCACAAATTCAGAAAAAACACATGATACAAATGTTATAAATTGAGTTGCAGTTCAGTGAGTAAAATAAGTATTTGATCCCCTACCAACCAACAATAATTCTGACTCCCACAGACTGGCTACAGTATCTGCTCATGTGGTAAACAGATTAGTCCTGTCAGTTTCTGAAGGTGTATAAAGATACCTGTCCACGGAATCTTTCTTCCATTCAAACCTTACCATCATGGGCAAGACCAGAGAGCTGTCAAAGGACATCGGGGACAAGATTGCAGACCTGCACAAGGCTTGAATGGGCTACAAGACCATCAGCAATAAGCTTGGTGTGAAAGAGATAACTGTTGGAGCGATTATTTGCAAATAAAAGAAATACAAAATAACTGGAAATCGTCCTCGGTCCAGAGCTCCATGCAAGATTTCGCCTCATGGGGTAAGGATGATTATGAGAAAAGTGAGGGATCAGCCCAGAACTACACGGGAGGAGCTTGTGAATGATCTCAAGGCAGTTGGGACCACGGTCACCAAACAAACTTTTGGTAACACAATACACCGCCGTGGATTGAAATCCTGCAGCGCCTGCAAGGTCCCTCTCCTCAAGAAGGCACATGTACAGGCCCATCTGAAGTCTGCTGATGAACATCTAAATGATTCAGAGAAGGATTTAGAGAAAGTGCTATGGTCAGATGAGACCAAAATTGAGCTCTTTGGCATTAACTCAACTCACCATGTCTGGAGGAAGAAAAATGCTGACTATGACCCTAAGAACACCATCCCTACAGTCAAGCACAGAGGTGGAAACATTATGCTTTGGGGCTGTTTCTCTGCTAAGGGTATAGGCCGACTTTGCCGCATTGAGGGGCCAGTGGATAGGGCCATGTATTGTAAAATCTTGGATGAGAATCTTCTTCCCTCAGCCAGAACACTGAAGATGGGTCGTGGATGGGTCTTCCAGCATGACGATGACCCAAAACATACCGCCAAGGCAACAAAGGAGTGGCTCAAGAAGATGCACATTGAAGTGACCTAGCCAGTCTCTAGACCTTAATCCTATAGAATATTTATGGAGGGAGCTGAAACTTCAAGTTGCCAAGAGACAGCCAAGAAACCTTAAGGATTTAGAGAAGATCTGTAAAGAAGAATGGACTAAAATCCCTCCTGAGATGTGTGCAAACCTTGTCACCAACTTCAAGAAACGTCTTACCTCTGTGCTTGCCAACAAGGGTTTCTCCACCAAGTACTGAGTCATGATTTGCTTGGGGATCAAATACCTATTTTACTCACTGAACTGCAACTCAATTTATAACATTTGTATCATGTGTTTTCTGGATTTTAGGTTGATATTCTGTCGCTATCATTTAAAATACACCTATGATAACAATTAGACCCTTAATTTCTTTGTAAGTGGGCAAACTTACAAAATCTGCAGGGGATAAAATAATTATTTTCTCCACTGTATGGGGATCAACGTAGTCACCCTTGCACAGGAGCATTGTTAACGTTTGGAGAGGGTAGTAAATTTTAGACTAGTAATTGCAGATGGACTTTACATAAGAAGTTACCCCAATTAAAGCTCTGGATGACATTTTTTCCTTTGAGAAAAATCTTTTACATAAATTTGATAAAGTTAAGGACTGTTTAAAAGGCATACTGCGGCAGAGTGCTGTGTTGATTTCAGGAAGTTATGTACTGCAGCCCGCTGGGTGCCTCCCACCAGCCATGATCTGCTTGCATCCCACAGAGAAGCACAAAGACCCAGTAATGAAGCCAATGGGTCAAAAATAAGGAATGTAATGAAAATGGAGCTAGCTTATTTAAAAATGTAATTAGCATGTTGATCAGGGAGAAAGAAACAACCAGAAAAGGTAAAATATAATTAGGCTAAGCTTTAAAAGAATTCAAGAACAACTACTTAAATTTTAAAGTGTTACTAAACCCAGGAACCTGCATTCACCATATCTCATCTCCCACAGTACACAGAACATGGAAATGCAATTATTTATGTAAATATAAACGGCTAAATACCTTATACCTTAGCAGTATATAGCAGTCTTGTGAATTCTATGAGTGTCTGGTTAAAGCTTGGAGGAGTTATCATTCAACTCTGACTGTCCCATAAGGCTGCAGGACCCCTAACCCTCTGTCTGGACAGTGCTGATTGGCCCTGTGCTTATCACATGCACCCTCCCAAGGAAAAAAACAAAAACTCTCTAGCTACACACCAAACTGAGCATGTGCAGAGTGACTCCAAAGGCTCTTATCAGGAGATGGTGTGGGGACAGTGGAAGAAGGGGAGGATCAAAGAACACAGGATCAAAGGGCCTTGTTACACAATGCTGAGGATTAACCCCTTATGTTCCGCAGTGAGTATAACAAGCATGCTTTACTGCATATACTGACTGATTTTACTGTTGTGGGTTTAGTAACACTTTAACATAAGCTCTGTTGTGACTGCTTTTCTTTAAACTAAACAAGTTGCTTAGATTGTAGTTTTAAAGGGCTCAATAAATATGCAAATGATACTCACCTCTGCGGCTCTGTTCTCTTGTTTTTGTTTTTTTTTTTACTTTATCATTTCTAATTCACTCTGTTGGAATAGGCTACAAGTATGAAGGTGCATATTCACATATGAGTAGCTTAACCTTTTAAATTCCATCTATTTGTGTTTTGGGCAAACTAGACCTTTAATTTTCTACCCACACTCCTATATCAATGAATGTAGCTGAGTAAGCCTCTCCTAACATATGAGCAGATGTTCCCCCGACTGGAATGTGAAAGCAGTCCCTACTTAAAAATAGTTTGCTGAGCCAGGATAAATTATTGCAAGCTGTATTTGAGATGGCAACGTCACTGATTGTGGTGTGCCAACACACCAAGACTTCTAATTATCATAGATGGGGAAATGATACATGGTAAAAATGATATTATGCGGAAATGTAACCTATATAGAACACATCATTCGTCTAGGTCTGCCTTCAGAAATATTTATTTCTTGTACTCATATATTTAAATTTATAACACGTATGCACTTCAAGTAAAACACCATGTGCCACTGAGATTAAAGGTGCCTGACTTATGTTATAGTTTATAATGTCTGGAGGTGGAACTTTAAAGGGGTTTTCAAGTAACCCCACATTATTAGCAAATTTTTCACCTTTTTTATTGCTCTTGTTGTATCTCAGTGATGTGGATCTCCTGCAGCCACTTCTGTCTACATGCACTTGCTCCAGCGATGGGTGCATGGCATTTGTCATGAAGGGTTTCCTGACTCTGTTAACAGTGGGACTAGCTCTGTAATGTTTAGTTTCACTTCCCAGATAGCAAGCATTTGTGCTGCAAGTTTGAAAATGACTTACTAAGCTGTTGCTAGACCTGCCAGGCTTCACAAGTTTGTTGCACAATTGCAGCAAGTCCACGTTGCATGACTCCAGATCGACAGTCTTTGCAAACATTCTGCAAGTCTGCTGCAAATTTGGGTTCAGTTATGTTGTGCAATAGTCATCCCACCACAGGGGTCACTGTGGCTGAATTCTCCTGCTGTAGACTTGCAGAGCTCTTGCTGTAGACTCACCTCTGCAACTTTGCTCTTGCTAGAGACTTGGCACACCAATTTGTTTCAAATTGGAAAAGTGTCAACTTGACCTTTTGTGCTTCAAGTGCTCTGCAAGTCTACAACTTGCCAGTGAAAATGTGCAGCAAGTTAACAGACTTACAATTCAACACTGCCACAAATTTGTGACAAGTTACCCTTGCTATCTGGCTTGTAGTAGGAAGTGTCTAAACAAGGTCCTCCATGACAGGATCACAAGGTATTATTTTCTTTAAAAGCTGCAGATTTAAACTATTAAAAGTTACTTTTGAAAACACAACATGTTAAAGTTTATAGGGGATTTTAGGCCTTGGGCTTATACAGTATATCCTTTAAGCTGCTCAGTAAGGGAGCACTGGTTGCTAAAATTATTTGAACTTGCAGAAACCTGGAAAACCATTTAACTGGTTTTGCTAGTTCCTTAAATCAATGGTTTTTGGAATTGAAAAAAGCCAATGTCAACAAGAATATGCTGGCCATCAATGGGCAGATGTGATACTGGGAGTGATAGTTGCTAAGACATCCAGCCATTCTTGCTTGCGTTGCTTAAGCAATGTGAACCACCATAGTCTTTGCTCTGACTTGGCAGACCTGTAGCTATGCTTAGCAAAACCCCTTTTCTATTCTCTATTCTATGAGCTGACCCATTCACACAGAGAGTTTTATGTTTGAAGCTTTGTGTTAGGCAGTGAGAGCTTTCAACATCACAAAGCTCACTTTTGCCTGCTTGTTGACCTCTGTGTGGCCTGAGAGTTTCCCAACCATCACTACTAATACAACTACAGTGGATCACTATTTTATAAGGCTAAGAAATGTGGGCCCTATAGCAAATCCTTCTAATTGGTGCTCAGTAGACCTGAAACAGATTTAAATAATTGGTAGCAAGATCCACCAAACGTACCCTTAAGCCTCTACCTGTACACTAGGACCACGCAGATGGCATCCTCTGACAAGAGACCGTAGAGGGAATTTCATTAGACCCCCAGACTCTACAGTGATCACATGATGAGCACAGTATTTACTTCCTCTATTGGCTTCAATTTTATGTTCAACCACTTCAAATCACCTTACATACAATGCCTTGAAAAAGTATTCATACCCCTTGAAATTTTCCACATTTTCTTATGTTTGGTATTTTATGTAATAGACCAACACAAAGTGGCACATAATTGTGAAGTGGAAGAAAAATGATAAATGGTTTTCAATTTTTTTTTTTTACAAATAAATGTCTGAAAAAGCGGAGAATCACCTTTCACTGCAATTACAGCTGTAAGTCATTTTGGGGATGTTTCTACCAGCTTTGCACATCTAGAAAGTGAAATTTTTGGCCATTTTTCTTTGTAAAGTAGCTTAAGCTCTGTCAGATTGGATTGGGAGCGTCTTTGAACATCATTTAAGTCCTGCCACAGATTCTAAATTGTATTTAGGTCTGGACTTTGACTGGACCATTCTAACACATGAACATGCTTTGATCTAAACCATTCCATTGTAGCTCTGGCTGTATGTTTAGGGTCATTGTCCTGCTGGAAGGTGAACCTCTGCCCCAGTCTCAAGTCTTTTGCAGACTCTTAACAAATTTTCTTCTAAGATTGCCCTGTCTTTGGCTCCATCCCATCAACTCTGACCAGCTTCCCTGTCCCTGCCAAAGAAAAGCATGTTTCATGGTGGGGATGGTGTGTTCAAGGTGATGTGCAATGTTAGTTTTCTGCCACACAGAGTTTTGCTTTTAGGCCAAAAAATTCAATTTTGGTCTCATCTGACCAGAGGACCTTCTTCCACATGTTTGCTGTGTCCCCCACATGGCTTCTCACAAACTGCAAATGGGACTTATTATGGCTTTCTTTCAACAATGGCTTTTTTTCTTGACACTTCTATAAAGGCCAGATTTGTGGAGTGCATGACTAATAGTTAACTAATAGTTGTGCTAAGGACAGATTCTCCCACCTGAGCTGTGGATCTCTCCAGAATTACCATGGGCATGTCTTGGTAGGGTTGTAGTTGTGCCATACTCTTTCCATTTTCAGATGATGGATTGAACAGTACTCTGTGAGATGTTCAAAGCTTGGGATATTTTTTTATACCCTAACCCTGCTTTAAACTTCTCCACAACTTTATCCCTGACCTGTCTGGTATGTTCCTTGGCCTTCATGATGCTGTTTGTTCACTAAGGTTCTTTAACATACCTCTGAGGGCTTCACAGAACAGCTGTATTTATACTGAGATTAAATTACATACAGGTGGACTCTATTTATTAATTAGGTTACTAATACTGAATACAAATGCATGTTACACTTTTCAGATGTTTGTTTGTAAAAAATATTGAAAACCATTTACCTTCCACTTCACAATTATGTGATACTTTGTGTTGGTCTTTCACATAAAACCCCAATAAAATACATTCAAGTTTTTGTTTGTAACATGACAAAGTGTGGAAAATGTCAAGGGGTATGAATACTTTTTCAAGGGACTGTACCTCTAAGGGTTAGTTGGCCCAAACATGATGCTTCTTTATCATACATCACGGGACACAGAGTAATGCTATTATTCCTTCCTTACTGGTTATACTCCATCTCCAGGTGAATGGACTCTGGTAAACCAAAGGTCTTTAGACAGGAAGTGGTCCCCTTTATAACCCCTCCCATACAGGAAGTGCTTCAGTTTTTTTACCAGTGTCTGCAGGGTGAATGGGAACATTTGTTTGCGCTCTCTTGAACTCCAGGTCTGGAGTCCCAGCACAGTTCTTAAATGAATCAAGGGATTGACTGATCGGATCCATTTGAAACAGGCTTATATGCTTAGATAAATGGTACCCGAGCCTCGCATAGAAGATGCAAGGATCCGGCGAGGTTTTGCCTGTAATGCTACCTCCGGGCGCTGGACCCTGCATAGTGGAATCCTGGACACCACAGAGCTAAGGCATTCCTGCGGGGTGCTGTACAGGTCCAAGGGAGTGGACCCTAAAACATGAAAAGGGTACCCAGTCCCTGAAGGTCCCTCAAGTGATGGAACCAGCCATTATGGGGGAAGATTGAGATTTTAGTTTCTAAGGTTGCTCTGCACCTGGACGGGTAAGTAACATCCCCCCTTATTTACTTATTGTGGGGTGCCCAATGTGTGTAACAAACTGTCAATCTAGCTAAGGCTGGACACCTGTGTAGCAGTGACCGCAGGGGGGAGTTTTGGGCTGACTGTTGGTGTTTTGGGTAAGGAGTACCTTTCTTGTTGTCTTGGCTGCTTTCTTGTGGATGGTTCATGCACGAAATATCATTGGCGCCAACGAGAATTCGTTGCATTCAGAGGACTGTGACCGCACATGTGAGTGCAGGTGCAGAGCATCCCAGTGCATAGCCATCTTATTTAAGCTGAAAGTGGCTGACATGCGGTACTTCCAGGGCACTTCTGTGGGACACAGAGCAGGCTCTGAAAACCTTTAGCTTTCAGCAGTTCATTCCTCCTTACCCGGGTCACATGAGTCACCAGGTGTTGCTTGCCAAGCTAAAGTGCTTAGCAGGATTGTTGGGCTTGGTAAACCCTATTATAGGGTCTCCCTTCTGGGGTAAAATACTAAACCCTGGGTACTCCCTTTTTGTGGCTTGCAATGTCTTCAAAAAAGAGGAGCGGGGCTAACACTACAGGGAAGGGCGCACCTATGTCCCTATGTCGTCAGCTCCTGAGGGGTCTAGTCGAAACCCTAGTGTTGTATCCACTGAAAGACCAGAGGCTTCCGGGCAATCTGAGCCGATGCGCCTGTCTGGTATTGTGCCTACAGTCAACGCTCTTACTTCACCCTATCACCAGGCATGAACTGTCCTCAGCACTAGCCGGGTTAGAGCACAGGATTGCTGGCATGATTGCCTCCATCCCACAGGGTGGCAAAAAGCATGACAGACCCCCCCCCCCCCCCCCCGAGCCTCCTAAATTGGAGCAGGAATGGGTTGAGGAAGGGGAAGAGCTAGATGCTAAGGACTTAGGAGATGACCGAGCAGATGAGTCTGCTTCTGAGGAATCTGGACCAGAAGATGTCCAGTTGGTATCAGCCTCTCAATCACAGAGGCTTTTCATCCAGACTCTTACCCAGATGGTTTATTCTACCTTTAAGTTACCTCCTGCAGAGGTTTCTAAGCCTCCCTTGTCCTCTTTGGGGTCCCTGATGCCTCCTCAGGCTGCACAGGCTTCCCCCCGTTGGAACAGGCGGTGTATGCTGATTGGAAACATCCTGACTGGATTTTTGTTCCTCCTAAGAGGTTTTCCCTTTTATATCCCATGGAGGAAAAGTTTGTTAAGAAATGGAGCATGCCAGCCATAGATGCGGCAGTCTCTTCCTTAAAAAAGAACTTAACTTGTCCAGTGGCAAACGCACAGGGCTTGAAAGACTCCGTTGACAAGAAACTGGAGTATAGAAATTTGTGGTTGTTCAGTCTATGAATGTTACGTGATATTATTAGATTCACTCCCATAATTGATGAATCTTTAAAGTTTGGTTGACATGGTACATGTTCTTATGGGCCCTTTAGGCCTCCTGGTTTTAATGTTTATAAATGCTACTGTATAGGCAAAGTAATTCTTAAACTGTCAACAAACGTTGTCTTGTTTGTTTTCAGCTTCTTGTTTTGTGCTGACTGAATGTGTCCTTGTTTTGTGTGACTTGTTGTATTTGAGGAACTTTGCCATAAATAATAAAGGAATAAAAAAAAAAAAAAAAAAGTAATGCACAGAGGTGGGAGACAGACTCCTCCTTAGGCCCCTTTCACACTGCTGTGACTTGAAAGTCGCATAATTTCAATGCGATTTTTGCGGCCAAGATTTTACCGCAATTTCAGGGAATGCCTGTGTAAACTTGAGGTCTATGGACCTCAACTCGCATCCAAGTCAGACCAAAGTAGTACAAGGACTACTTTGAAGTCGGTGCGACTTGAAGTCGCACATATATGAATGGTTATCATTGGGAATCATGGGGTATGACTTGTCATGCGACTCTGATGTCCAAAGTCACAGGAAAAGTCGCACAAGTGTGAAATGACAGGTGCTCTTCAAATGTAATTATTATTCTTGCTGGTAGTTAGAATCGTTAATATTTGCAAACAAAATGAAGGTTTCAGATTTAGAATAATAAGCGGTCAGGTTAGTAAAACAGCGAGATCAGAACCGATTCAATCATACAGTTTTCAGTGTACATAGATTTGCAAAACAATGGGATAAAGGAATATTCCTGAACTTTGGTTTATCTCATGGTTACTGTGACATTGTGTGAATTTATCAATGCAGTGCATGTTATCTCAGCTTCCGGAGGTCGGATTATTTGAATGAGTTTACCAAAAATGTAAATATTGCAGAATATACAGCCTCATACTACATACCTAAGCTCCATTTCATGCTGAATAAACTAAACTATTAATGTATCTTAAATATAAAACTATTTTTAGATTGATTTTTACTCCAAAAGCATTTTATTAAAATAAATTTCTTAAAAATCCCAAAAATCAATTTAAATTTAAAAAATCATTGATTTATATCCACCCTGGGTCACAATAAAGGCTGGATAAAGGTTGTGCAGGTGGGCTGCTATTTCCTCCATTATCATGAACATATTAAATTCCTTGACCAATTCCTAATATGTGGAATAGTAACTGTTTTCAAACATCATGGATTCAGTGCAAAGAGGATTAATTGTATAAGGCCTTTTTTGCTGCCTTCAATGGTCTAGAGCAGTGGTTCTCAGCCCTGTCCTCAAGTACACCCTACAGGCCATGTTTTGGGAATTTCTCTTTGATAAAATAGCTGTCCAAAATACCAAGCTATTGAATCTGATTTAAAGCACCTGTGCAAGATAAAGGAAAACCTGCAAACGTGGCCTGTTGGGGGTACTTGAGGACAGGGTTGAGAACCACTGGTCTAGAGAATATGGAAAGTAGTTTCCTGTAATTTGTATACACAGTTTAAAAATGGATTGCTAGTAGAAGTTGCGGCAAGTCCGCCAAAGGTGGAGCATGGTTGTTGCCTGCAAATCTCCAACAGTGGTCAGATACTGAGGGAAAAGGATTGTAGAGAGTAGAGGGACATCAGTAACATCTAGTCAGTATCTGATCATTTATAAAACTAACTTTTATTAAAACTAAATTACAGAAAGGCTTGTGTAGCCTCTTCTAACTATTGAAGGGACTAGTTATAAATAATATTAGACCAACAGGAAGTGACTTTAATCTGCACTCTCTTGTAGAACTAAGATCACCAAAGGATTTTCCCAATTTGACCCTTTGTTTCTGTATTTCTGTTTTTAGTTTGTACAATCTATATAGACTTAGTGCTCATGTTTCCTCATCACATATGTAGTCTGTGAAATTGGGCCATCTGTTTAGTAGTGCTGGCCAGAGTGTGTGCCTAACTGTTCCTCTTTTTCAGTTTGCTCAGATTGATAGAAAATTGTTTTTGTGCATGAAATATGACTGAAAATAAGGTGCAACAATCTTGTAAAACATGGCAGTGATATAAATAATGTATTTTGGACAAAAATTACATTGATCACTCAAACAGGTACTCTGTCGCCATGGGACAATTTTGAAAAACAAAGGCTCCCTGTAGTGTAAAGGAAGTACCGTATTTATCGGCGTATAACACGCACTTTTTTCCCCTGAAAATAGGGGGAAAATTGCGGGTGCGTGTTATACGCCAACAGTGTACCTCGGAGGGGAAGGAGGGGGACGAGTGCAGCTGGAAATCACCGAGCCGTCATCTCCTCCCCAATCGGGACCCGAACACACAGTCCCACCTCCGCCACTGGCATTGGACCAGTGTTCTGTCCATCACAGGAGCTGGTCCAATGCCGATGGCGGGCGGAGGCGGGACTGTGTATGTGACTGCCGACTGAGAGTGAGGAAACAAATGATGGCTCGGTGATTTCATCCAAGATATGGTGAGCTGCATTGAGGGTGCAGGTGGGCGCACAACAGGCTGCAGGTGGGCACGCAACAGGCTGCAGGTGGGCAGACAACAGGCTGCAGGTGGGCAGACAACAGGCTGCAGATGGGCACATAAAAAAGTTTTTTTCCTGAAACTTCCCTCTTAAATTGGGGTTTGTGTTATACACCAATAAATACGGTAGTTTTGTACTAACTTTATCGGCAGGCAGTGTGTTAAATCTTCTCTCTATTGGCTCTCTCTCAATACTAGTGGAAGGGACCAAGATACCTAGGGGGAAATATTATTCTACACACCTGAAAGTGTTGGATATCAGAAGCGCTCTTCAAGAAAATGATGTTGCAGGTTGGGTACACACCATGTGCAATGTATTAAGTGCATGTTGATTTGTTGCATTGCTGTGCATTTTTCTCTTGTGAGGCATTGTACCGCATTCAAACATGTCCCACTTTGGTCCTTTACACACAAAAACAGCTCGCTGGCTTTAACGAAGTCCATTGAATTTTACTTGTTATTATGTTTGGCCTGCATTGAGCAACACTGCCCACTGCACATGATATGAATGAGCCCTCAACCTAACTTCCTTCTTTAACAAGGTGCCTTTATTTAATCTTTTTTTTCAATAGAGACAGGGTCACTTTAAATTTATCCTTCAGTCTAGGTAGTGAGATAGGACAGGCAACCCAACAGAACTGTGAATAACCCTGAAAAAATAGCACAAGCTGTAACCACTTTGTCTGCGCAGGAAAATGCCACTTTGCAAGCAGGTGGTCTGCCTTGTTGAGCGCTCACATGAGACGTATAAACAACCTCCGTTAAATAAATAACCAAAAAAGATCAGGTTGTATCAGATGACGAATCTCTGTTAGATAATACCCATGAGAGAAGCGGCTTCTTGACATTATCCTATTGTATAAAGAATAGACAAGGAAAGACAAGACCGTTCAGCTGACCTTATATGGTGGCGACGTGACAGCCATACAGAAGGACACATACATGCCTTCCCCTCTTGTGTTTTTATATCAGAATTTTTTTTTGCCGTTTTTTTTTCTTTTGCAATTACTTTGATTTCCTGTTTACATTTGATTATGGAAACCACAAAACTTTCCAATTTCAGATGTTGTTGCAGAAGAGAATTATATTTTCTTCTTTTTTTTACTTTTTGCAGAGAATTTGTTTTACATTATCTTTTTTTATTTTTATTTTTTAACTGTGTGTTACATTTTTATTACAATAATTTATTTTAGCAAAAGAGAAGTCTTAGCCATCCATCAATGCAGAACATTTGTAGTTAAAGTGCTACCTCTTTTTGGCTCAAGTTTTTTAAAGTGGACCTTTACCCTCACCACCTGCTTTCTATAATTTCACAGCATGGATTCATGAAAGACAGAAGTTGTCAAACAAACTCGATTTCTTTTTATGAGGAGGTAAGTAAAACCTTGGACAGAGGGGTGGCTGTGGACGGTGGTATACTTGGATTTTGCAAAAGCATTTGACAAAGTTCCACACACACAACTAATGTGTAAGGTAAAGTCTACAGGCTTGGAAAGATCAATTTGTAAATGGATAGAAAACTGGCTAAAAAAACAAATTCAGAGAGCAGTGATTAATGATTCCTACTCTGAATGGTCTAAGTGGTGTACCCCAAGGTTCAGTGTTGGGACCCTTACTTTTTCTGGTACAATGTTTTTATTGACATAGAAAAAAAAGGAAACCGAAAAACAAATTCCCACGCAGGGGATATAGGCATGGAGCATAAGACTGAAGATCATGCAAAGATACAAAATAAAACGTGTTATAAAGGTATAAATTATAGACTAACACTGACCTTCAGGCCGAGGCCGGGGGTCGGTGCATTATGTACGAACCTATAGACCCAGGGGCTAATGTGGGGAAAAAGGGGAAGGGAGCTGTCTGCAATAATGGGGAAAAAGAAAATGAAAAAAAGGGATACACACACATAACAATGGGGGGCGTAGGTGAGTGGAGAGCAGAGTGGCGGGCAAGAGGCCCAGAAATGGAACGAGTAAGGGGGGGGGGGCAAAGGGGACAAGGGAAGGAAAAAGAAAGGTCCCTCAGGCTGGGGGTGGGGTCAAGTTAGTTTCAGAATTCTAGACTGGTCGGGTGCAAAGTGGTGCATGCATAGGACCACCACGGGGCCCACACCTTAAGAAATTTGGGAGGCATGGAGGATACTGGACATTTTTTTATGAATCATGAGGGTCGTCAAGGTATTCTTAACCTCCGGAAATGAAACAGTCAGCTTTTTCCAGGCCCCTGCTATTGTGCGTTTAGCTGAGATAAATAGGTATGTGGCTAGTTTCTGTTGGTGGGAGGGACCCTTACTTTTTAATATCTTTATAAATTACATAGGGTCTGGGATTAAAAGTACAATTTGTCTTTGCAGATGACACAAAGCTATGCAGTGGAATAACATCCTTACAGGATATCTCCAATTTACAAGCCAACCTCAATGCACTGTCTAATTTGAGCAACTAAGTGGCTAATGAGGTTTAATGTTGATAAATGTAAAGTTATGGACTTGGGGGCTAAGAATATGCATACTAGGGGGAGTACAACCGGGGGAACCCATCATGGAGAAGGATCTGGTGGTTATATTAAGAGAGGTATGGACTCCAGAGAGAGAGATATTATTTTGCCCCTGTACAAATCATTAGTAAGACCTCATCTAGAATATGCAATTCAGTTTTGGGCATCAGTTCTCAAAAAGGATATTGGGGAATCGGAGAAACTGCAGAGAAGGGCAACCAAACTGAGAGGCATGGAGGAATTTATTCTCTCTTAACCCCCCTGGCGGTATTCCCGAGTCTGGCTCGGGGTGAATTTTCAATACCAAAAGCGGTATCCCCGAGCCAGACTCGGGATCGCATCGCAGGATCCAGGAAGAGTTTACTTACCTTGTCCCCTGGATCCTGCGATGTCCCCCCGCTGTGATCGGCGAGCCGCCGTGTTTCGCTCGATTCACAGTGCCGAGCTCCGTTCCCTGCAAGCGTTGCGACGCATGGGGGACGGAGTTTGGCGGCAAATTCAAAAAGTAAAACACACAGTATAGATACAGTATACTGTAATATTACAGATTACAGTATTGTATAAAATAATTACATATCCCCTTTGTCCCTAGTGGTTTGTCCAGTGTTCTGCATGCAGTTTTATGTTATAAAAACTGTTCTTTCTGCTTGGAAACTGGAGATTGTCCATAGCAACCAAAACTGTCCCTTTACATCAAAAGTGGCTTTAGACCAGCTAGAAAACAGCGATAATAAATTAGAATCACTCGAAGAATTGAGCGACGGTGATTTGTGGGGAAATCCGTCACCAAACACTAAGCCTGGGTTCACACTATAATGCGCTGCGGACCGCACAGGAGCGCTGTGCGTCCCTGTTCACCGTTTCAGGGACGAATCAGGGCCGATTCTATGCCTGAATTCGGCCCTGAAGCGCAGCCAAAGACGCACAGCGTTTTTGTGCAGTGCGCACCGCAGCCGCCCCAGAGATATGTGAACCGGCTCCATAGGGAGCCAGTCACATTCTCCTGCTATGCGAATTAGATGTGCGGAAACGCACATTTAATTCGCATAGTTGTGAACCCGGGCTTAAAGTAACGAAAGCGACAATTCTGCAACTGAGCAAATTTCAGTGTTTTTTATTTGATTACATTATTGAATAATTTGTATTATTATTATATTATTATTTGTTATAATTATTTATAGTTATTTATTTTATTATAATTTTTTATTTCGTTTTTCAAACTTTATCATACCCGGGATGTCTACTAGACTCTTGTTTGGACAGATTTAAGTGAATTATTCCTAAGAATTACAGGCCTACAATATAAAACGCCAAATTTCTGTGCAAAATAATGGTACCGCTTTCAGCACCTAAAATCTGAAATAATCATACCGCCAGGGAGGTCAAGAGGAGATTAAGGGAGGATATGATCACCATGTACAAATACATAAGTGGTCCATATAGTGAACTTGGTGTTGAGTTATTCACTTTAGGTCATCACAGAGGACAAGGGGGCACTCTTTATGTCTAGAGTAAAAAAGATTACATCTACAAATACGGAAAGGTTTGATCACAGTAATGCCCCGTACACACGGTCGGACTTTGTTCAGACATTCCAACAACAAAATCCATGGATTTTTTCCTACGGATGTTGGCTCAAACTTGTCTTGCATACACATGGTCACACAAAGTTGTCGGAAAATCCGATCGTTCTAAACGCGGTGACGTAAAACACGTACGTCGGGACTATAAACGGGGCAGTGGCCAATAGCTTTCATCTCTTTATTTATTCTGAGCATGCGTGGCACTTTGTGCGTCGGATTTGTGTACACACGATCGGAATTTCCGACAACGGATTTTGTTGTCGGAAAATTTTATATCCTGCTCTCAAACTTTGTGTGTCGGAAATTCCGATGGAAAATGTGTGATGGAGCCCACACACGGTCGGAATTTCCGACAACAAGGTCCTATCACACATTTTCCGTCGGAAAATCCGACCGTGTGTATGGGGCATAAGAGCTGTGAAAATGTGGAATAGACTCCCTCCAGAGGTGGTTCTGGCCAGCTCAGTAAATTGCTTTAAAAAAGGCCTGGATTCTTTCCTAAATGTGCATAATATAACTGGGTACTGACATTTATAGGTAAAGTTGATCCAGGGAAAATCCGATTGCTTCTCGGGGGAGCAGGAAGGTATTTTTCCCCTGCTGTAGCAAATTGGATGATGCTTTGCTGGGGGTTTTCACTTTCCTCTGGATCAACTGTGGATGAAGGATTATGTATATGGGATTGTATTTATTTTTTATTTTATTTATTTTGGTTGAACTAGATGGACTTGTGTCTTTTTTCAATCTGACTAACTATGTAACTGCCCCCCCACCTCCCCTCACTGTCAGACATTTATTTTAATACATTTTTAGGGAACCTACCCCATACTTCCTGTATACAGGGTATACAGTTGCCTCTTGTGATTTAAGGCCTTGGTCTCAGGGTACTTCACAGTGAATGCATTGCAGCACGTTATTAGGGGATTGGCTGACTTTCTGGTTCTTGCATGTATGTCTTCAGGGGGCTGGCTGTAAGAAACTGGAAGCTGACAGCGCAGGACCAGGTATGCAGCATCAGAGCAACAGATCCCTGCAAAACACTGCTAGATTCACTGGGCATGTATGTTTTTGTGGGTAACCCAGCAAAAAAAGGTAAGAGGGGGATAAAAAAACATGGAGGTGGGGAAATGAGTTCCCTTAGATAACCCCACTCAAATTCCCCATCCACAGCAAACAACATGGATGGAAGAATCTGCAGTGTCAGCTCAATATATTCTGATTGAATGCAAGCGCTGGTGGAGAATTTTCCTCCCAGTTCCTTTGACAAAATTAGTTTGAACTGTATGGTGCCAACAGGGCCATCCATGGCACAAATTGATTTGTGTATGGCCACCTTTACTTAAACTGGCCACACACATTCAAATCTCGGCCGGTTTAGCAGGGACCAGATGAGATTCAAACCATCTATGCAGGCTGATTGTACCCAAGTCGATCCATTGATTGACTTGGTACCACCCAGCATATCAGATTTTTCATGTGATTATTGCTAGCAATAATCACTGTGTTCTCACAACAGGAATGACTACCATTGGTTGCAGGAAAGGAAATTGCTCCGTCTATGGCAGCCTTTAGTTTCGCTGAAACTAGACAACAGCAGTTCCCATTGAAGGCAAATAATTTCCTTTAGGGACCGTTCACACTATGTGCAGTTACCTGCGATTTGTGCTCATGGATAAATGCAGGTAACTGCAATGACACACAGAAAACAATCATGTGTGTGTCATGTTCACACCAGAATGCAGTGTTACTGCATTGCGGACTGGAGCTGTGCAATATTATGCAACATGTTGGCATAATATCACAGTTCTCTGGATGGCCCTGCTTTGTGATGCATGAAAACGCTCATCATACTACCCCCTGCTGCACTACCCACTTGCTGCATCTAAAGTGTATCTAAACCCAAGGAAAAAAAACTATATTCTAGCTTTAATCTGGTGACTGCATTTTCTACATTTTGTATTGTATTTTCTAGAGTGGGAAAGTGTTAAACCCTGTGTTTTTTGCCATCTGTGGCCATATTGGGATGATTTTTCTGTCCTGGTGACAACTGCACCCCAAATTGTTTGTACTGGTGTCAGAGGGATATGAAGAGGTGACAACACCCACTGCCCCCCAGATAGGGTTGCCACCTCATCCCTTTAAAACCGAACACATATTAATTACATAGGTTCTGTGGCTGATTAAGTTGGTAATTAAATTCACTAAGGTGGTAATTAAACTCTGCATTAAATTGGCCTCAGAACCTGTGTAATTAATGTGTTCGGGTTTAGTCCCGGTTCACATAGGCGCAATGCTAATGACTCCCCTATTTCAGTTCGCATATCGCAGTGCAAACTGACAGTTCGGACAGGATTCGGATCGCATGGGTGTGAACACCCATGCGATCCGATTCTGGTGTTTACTAAAAAAAAGGGTCCTGTGCGAGTTTGGTCCGAATATGATGCAAATTCAGCCATACGATCAGTATGGCTGAAATCACATCGCACAGACATTGCATGTGATTTGCACTGCAGTGCGGTGCGAATCACATGCAATCTCGCACAGCGCACCAGTGTGAACCCAGCCTGCCTAAAGGGATGAGGTGGCAACCCTACCCCCAGAAGGGTCACAAACAGGTTTAAGGGTTTGTTCACACCAGGTGCATTGAGCTACTTTGATCAATGCAGGCTTGACACAATATGTGCCCTGTTCTCACAATACATATGCAGTATTGTGTGTTGCATAAAAATACAGCATGTCTGCAATTTTATGCAGTGAGACGGATGTCACTGTATCTCAAGGTACATAATTCAGTGTGTTGCAACAATGTATTGCACTGCCCCTAAGCTACACCATTGGCTCCCGCTGCTGTCAATCAAATTTTAGTGCAGGGGCAAGGCTTAGCTGTGTGTTAATAGACGTGGCTTTCTATGAGGGCACTCGCTGAAGAGGAGGGGCCAGGAGCACTGGCAGGGGAAACCAGAGGAAGACGATCAGGGCAGCTCTGTGCAAAATTTTTGCACAGAACAGGTAAGTATGACATGTTTTGTTATTTTATTTAAAAAATAAAAAACTTTCTAATTTAACTATTACCAATTTGGACAGGATACAGTTAAGCTACCACCATGTCTAGGAGTTTGGGAGAAGAAGAGGGTGCCCAGAGGTAACCCAGGCAAGCAGAGGGGAAACTCCAGATAATGGGGTTGATTTACTAAAGACAATTCCACTTTGCACTGCAAGTGCACTTGGAAGTGCAGTCGCTGTAGATCGGAGGGGTAGATCTGAAATGAGTGGAAGCTCTGCTGATTTTATTATCCAATCATGTGCAAGCTAAAATGCAGATTTTTATTCGCCTTGCATGTCCCCCTCAGATCTACAGTGACTGCACTTCCAAGTGCACTTGTAGTGCATAGTGGAGTTGCCTTTAGTAAATAAACCCCTATGTCACAGTTAGGATTTGAACAAAGAACTCCAGTGCAGTAAGGCAGAATGCTAATCACTGAGCCATAATGCTGCCCATGATGAGAGTTAGACTCGCTCAGCAGGTAAATTTAGTAAATCAACCCCTGTGTCCCTTGGTTGAGTTGAAATGCAAATGTTCATGATTCACTGGAGTTTAACTTTCACCTGGCAAATGATGTCTAGCAAAGTCAACTAAAACGGTAAACAAAAGGTTGTTTTTCTGGTCAGCTACGTGCTTGTGAACTTGTGGAATGTGCAGTTATAGAGAAGAAGCTGTCCTCACTACTGCAGCTAATATGAAATTCTATTGATTCTACTTATTAAAAAAACACACAAAACCGTAAAACAAAGTGCCTTTATACTTTTTGCCCCCTCACCTAACCTAGCCCCTCCCTCTTCACAGATGTACACCTATTATTATTTAAGGTACTTATATAGCGCCGTCAATTTACGCAGCACTTTACATATGCATTGTACATTCACATCAGTCCCTACCCTCAAGGAGCTTACAAGCTAAGGTCCCTAACTCACATTCATATACTGGAGCCAATTTAGACAGAAGCCAATTAACCTATCAGAATGTCTTTGGAGTGTGGGAGGAAACCCACGCAGGCACAGGGAGAACATGCAAACTCCAGGCAGGTAGTATCGTGGTTGGGATTCAAACCAGTGACCCTTGTTTACTGCTAGGTGAGAGTGCTACCACTACACCACTGTACCGCTTCTCCAATGGTGTGGTTTCACTGTGTGGTTACTTCCAGCGCAACAAGTCTTCTCTGTCCTGGCCATGCCTGCGCATTAGTGCCCTATGGGCTGTGTCCCTATGATGAAGATTGTTGCATAGAAGTCCTGAAGTTGATCACTACAGGAAACCTCAACTCTTTTTTAGCACAGACATGCTAAAGCAGCCTTTCTTGACATTTTTACAACAGAAACCTAAAAATAATTGTCGGGTTTTGTGGAACCCCTGCTAAAACCATTCATTGAGGGTCAGTGGGAACAATGCCCCTTACATTAGTGGTCAGTGAGAAGAATACCCTTTTTTTTTTAATGGTGGTAAGAATGACTCCCTTACAGACAGCTAAAATAATCATTGGTGTCATGCCACTGGCTCCTTCAAGTGACATTGGCTTCAGAACTACGCAGGCACCATCAAATAAGAGGTAAATCAGCCACAGCTCAAGGAACCCCTAGCAACTTCTGGAAGAACCCTGGTTGAGAATGGATGTGCTGAATAATTATTATTATTATTATTATACAGGATTTATATAGCGCCGACAGTTTACGCAGCGCTTTACAACATTAGGGCAGACAATACAAGTACAATACAATTCAATACAGCAGGAATCAGAGGGCCCTGCTCGTTAGAGCTTACAATCTAGGAGGGAGGGTCAAGTTATACAAAAGGGTAATAGCTGTGGGGGATGAGCTAATGGAGAAAATAGTGCAGTTATTAGATGGAGGTAGGATAGGCTTCTCTGAAGAGGAAAGTTTTCAGGGATCGCCTAAAAGTGGATAAATTTGGAGACAGTCTGACAGATTGGGGTAGGGAATTCCAGAGGATGGGCGAGGCTTGGGAGAAGTCCCGGAGGCGGATATGGGAGGAGGTGATGAGGGAGCTAGAGAGCAGGAGGTCTTGGGAGGAACAGAGATGGCGATTAGGTTGGTATTTTGAGACTAGGCTAGTGATGTAGCTTGGGGCAGAGTTATGGATGGCTTTGTAACTTATTGTTAGTATTTTGAATTTAATTCGTTGGGCGAGTGGCAGCCAATGGAGGGATTGGCAGAGAGGGGTAGCAGACACTGAGCGGTTTGTAAGGTGGATAAGTCTGGCAGCAGCATTCATGATGGACTGCAGGGGGGATAGTCTGTTTAAAGGTAAGCCAATGAGAAGGGAGTTGCAATAGTCGAGGTGAGAGATAACCAGGGAGTGAATCAGGAGCTTTGTGGTTTAATTGGTTAGAAAGGGACGTAGTTTAGAGATGTTGCGGAGGTTGAAGCGGCAAACTTTGGAAAGTGATTGGATGTGGGGCTGAAAGGAGAGTTCAGAATCCAGGATAACACCTAGTACCCTGACATGTGGGGATGGGTGGATGGTTGTGCCATTGCTCTTGACAGAGAAGTCAAGGGAAGAGGCACGTGGGGGAGGAAATATTATAAGCTCAGTTTTGGACAAGTTGAGTTTGAGGAAGTGGTGTGACATCCATACAGATATGTCGGTTAGTAAGTTAGTGATGCGTGAAGAGACTGATGGAGTGAGTTGAGGGGTGGAGAGATAGATTTGGGTGTCATCAGCGTAGAAATGATATTGAAAGCCATGAGAGGCTATCAGCTGACCCAGGGAAGAGGTGTAGATTGAAAATAAAAGAGGTCCAAGAACAGAACCTTGGGGGACCCTGACAGAGAAGGGAAGAGGAGTGGAGGAAGTAGAATTGTAAGTGACACTGAAGGTGCGTTGGGATAGGTAGGATGAGAGCCACTGAAGAGCGCAGTCACGGAGACCGAGGGAGTAAAGTTTTTTGAGGAGGAGGGGGTGGTCAACCGTGTCAAAGGCAACTGAAAGATCCAGAAGTAGGAGTACAGAATAGTGTCCATTGGTTTTTGCAGTTAGTAGGTCATTTGTGAGTTTTAAAAGAACAGTTTCTGTGGAGTGTTGAGGGCGGAATCCAGATTGAAGGGGATCAAGAAGGTTGTTTTTAATGAGGTGGTCACTCAGTTGGTTGTAGTAATAGATGTTTCCTGGCAAAGTCAATATTTCTAGCAAGCAGTGGCGGCTGGTGGGTCGGCGGGTCTTCACCGCTCTCCTCTATCCTCCTCCTAGGTGTCCAATAGGATTGCCTGGTGTTTTGGCCAATCGGGGAAGCGGGTCTCATAACCCCGCTTCCTGATTGGCCAGGAGGAGGATTAGTGTGAGAATAGCGAATATTTATTCTCTGTTGTCACACAACTGGTAAGAAGACTCCCTTACTGACAGCTAAAAAAAATCATTGGTGTCATGCCACTGGCTCCTTCAAGTGACATTGGCTTCAGAACTATGCAGGCACCATCAAATAAGAGGTAAATCAGCCACAGCTTAATGAACCCCTAACAACCTCTGGAGGAACCCTGGTTGAGAATGGATGTGCTGAATAATAGATGTTTCCTGGCAAAGTCAATATTTCTAGCAAGCAGTGGCGGCTGGTGGGTTGGTGGGTCTTCTCCGCTCTCCTCTATCCTCCTCCTAGGCGTCCAATAGGATCGCCTGGTGGTTTGGCCAATCGGGGAAACGGGTCTCATAACCCCGCTTCCTGATTGGCCAGGAGGAGGATTAGTGTGAGAATAGCGAATGTTCATTCTCTGTTGTCACAGAACTGGGTGGGCTCAGGGGGCAGTGCTCTGCGCCCCAAGCTCACCCTTTTTTGAAGCCTATTAGAGCCTCTGGCTCTAACCACATGCTTAAAAAAAAACACCCCTGCCCATTGGAATCCATGGTCTGGAATCCTTGTATGTAGATCAGGGGATCGGACGCATGGATAGGGGGGGCGGCACCCGTGCGCCCTCTATGGGTGGGCCGCCACTGCTAGCAAGTTAAATTTTGCAAGTCAAAAATGTTGTTTATGGAAAGGAAACAAAAACATTGCAAGTAAGCATTTAAAATACTTGATTTATTTTCCATTCATTGAAGGACATAGCAAAGATTGGTAGGTTTTGATCACTGGGATTTATACTGCCATCTACAGCAGTAGGATGCTAGGTACAAACACAAAAAAATCAGCCTAGCATTCAAGAGATAGGACATGGAATCCCTGCTGAGATTCTTTTTTTCCTTGAAGGCTATATTTTTTGTAAATGCTTCAGTCAACAGCTGGCTGGATGACAAGCTGAATACCCAAAGATCCTTGTTGTTACATTTATATGTTGAAAATATTTTCCAGTACTTTATTTCATTCCCCTCTTACCTTGTCCACTGGACTGTCCTCAAAAACCATGCTCACATGCCCAGCGAATCCCGCCTTGTCTGGTGTAATCTGCCAATCCATCTTTTCTTCTTATGTCATCAGGGGGCCATGTGTCTTTTACTTGTGCTTCAGCATCAGGGACTGGCTGTAAGAACATCTGCAGTATGGTGGAGATGGCATGGTGCATGCACACTGTGGTGGAGATTGCCCCAAAACCTCCTGGTATGTCTGAGTTTAGTATCCCAGGGGTCTTTAAGCGAAGTTGGGTGGGGTCATTATTGCCTAGGTGAGAAAAACAGAAATGTGAAGTCCTGCAGGAAAGGTATTTTTAAATAAGAAAATCTGTAAATGTCCAATTGTGGGGGAGGAGGTAAACAATGGAAGGTCATTAGGGGGGGGTTACCGTGCACACAGTATCTGGTAAAGCTGTGCATAGTAAACAATCGACTTCCAGGTTTTCGCCTGGGTTCGCACTGCCATGACTTTGAATCCGACATCCCTGTGCGACTTTATTGCGGCTTGCATACGACTTCTTTAACAGAAGTCAATGCAAGTAGTATTGAAGTCACACCAAAAGTAGTGCAGGAAAGTTTATCTAAGTTGGAACTGAACTCTCAAGTCGCATGACAACCGGAGTGTGAACCGGGGCTTATTGTCAAAGCTTAATTAAATAAGCTGAAGTTAGAAGCTGATTGGTTACTATGCACAGCTGCATCACATTATGTGTGCACCTGTTTTAGTAAATCTCCGCCATTGAACAGGGTGAAGGTCCACTTTAATAAATGTTGATGTCCCTTGTTTTTTAGTGAAATGAGAAAAAAAATTTTAAAAAAATTAATTAGTGCAATTATATAATAATTTTTAAAAAATCAGGTTTTGTTTGGAGGAGGAGGAAAGTTAAAGTATTTGAAGAGGGTGAACGTCTGCTTTAATTAATGTTGATGTCCTCCCTTCAATGACCACTTATTGGGGTTGCACTGGTCTTTTTAATTAAAGATATATTGTTGGCAGTCTGATTTAGTGGTGGGTTGATATGTCCACTTTATATATGATCTGCTCTCCATCATGATCAGCAGAAGGAATACATACTTAATAAATATGGAGGATCTCAAAATAAACCATTAATTTGGCACTCTACTGTCTTATAAATGAGGTCAGAGCCATGGAATCACTTTGTGTTTGACTGTTGCCTCAACTTTCTGCTGGTCCCTGAAGACAAGCATTCATGATGCTGGCTTTTTCAGAAAAAGAGTTTAGGTGACAGAAGTGGGTCAGAAAATGATCAGGGGTTATTTTTATGCGGTACATAATTTAAGAGGACTTCCATCCGTATCTCACAGATCTGTGTTCAAGATGGGAAAATGATCTTGGTATAACGTGTAAAGTGTAGGGATCGGTCTACGCAGTGGTCAAAACCTTATAGTGAGCCAAGCGCTGGCCTGCCAGAAGGCTTCAATGACCAGCGCTGTAGGATTTTTGTCATTCTTTAACACTTGTAGTGAAACTCTACAGATACATGTAAATATTATTGTGCTGCCAATTTGAACAGTCCAAAATTAGTCACCGGCTTAAAGTTCCACGTTCCTCAGTGATGGTGATTGTGTCCAGCAAATTGATAGGCTGATTATATTTAGCCAAAGAATTTGCAGCTTTCTCTGTGTGTAAGTAATATCTTAAATCTTGGTTGACAAAATGAACAGGACTTAAAAAACAGTTTTTATTTCAGATAATAGCAGAAATGTCCCTAAACGTTTTGAATTGTCCAAATAAACACAATTACACTGACCCCGTCCTGTACTGCATGGGTTAAAGCAATAATAAACCCAAAAACAAAAATGCAATATAGTGCAGCTTTACCAGTTTTTAGATGTGGTGGCTGTGTTAGGCCAGGTTCACATTGGTGCACTGTATTTTGGCTGCATTGTGGGTGTAGGGGCGGTTGGAAAAAGAGCCAAAAGAAAACAAAAGCTAATGTAGTCATCATTAAAGGACTGGTAAACAGAAATATATTAAATATGTTGGGTTTAATTGAAATTTACCTGTTTTAGATCTGGGAGGTAGAGGAATAATGCGTAATATTTACATTTTCTTGCTTTGGCAGGCTTCAGGCGCTCACTTCTTCTCTCTGATGCTCCTGGTTGTGGACGGGACCTTGCAGTCCTCATGTACAATGCAAGGCTATTGGCCCTGTATTGTACCTGGTTACGTCAGCACGTGAGCACCTCTGAGAAGAGACTTCGGGGGTTCAGGCACAAGGCATGGAGGAAACCTACCGGGAGAAGGAATAAAATAATAACTACAGCTTATTATGAGCATTTAACCCTTACTGTGGTGGGTGTCGGGGGGGTCCTACTGCATAGATGTTATTTTTTGTCATTTCACTTTCTCCACTGGGGACAACTTTTTTTACCAGACAGGACCTGAAGGAATCTCTTCGGTGGAGTTGTAATCCTCCCTGACCCCTACTCTATTTAAAATTAAAAACAAAGTTTTGGCTATAGATACACTTTAACTACCTCTGTTCTGCCCCATTGTAAAAAAAATGGTGGACGGGTATTTCTGGAGTGATGTTTGTAAACAGTGCTTCAGAAAACACACCGGCCAGTGTACCTGTGAATAGCTGAGATCTAAACTGTCATTGGACAACTGAGATCCCAGTCACAATGTACAAATCCAGTCAGAGTGGCTCTGTACCTTGTAGTCATTGTGAACCACTCACAGGAATCACAAGTATAAACATTAGTAGTTTTTACAAACATTCAGCCTGTTACGTACCTGGTGTTGAGCCTGACTTGGTAGGAGAAGACCTCTCTTACGACTCTGGTTCAGGGGCCACTGGAATGGAGACAGTGGTTCCATGAGCACAGTGGGGTAGGAGTGTCTGAGCAGGTTGTAGCGGCTGACGTGAAGCAGGATGCGGATTCTCCAGGAAGGTAGAACTGCAGGAGATGGCTGGGATGGCAGCAGACCAGTGACCAGAAGACCTGTGGGTGCCAGAGCAGCGGCTACAGGACCTGGGCAGGAAACCGCACACTCAAAGCAAGGCAGAAGAATGGTCAGGCAGGCCGGATCAGGACAGGAAGGCAAGCAGGCAGGTGCAGCAGGCTGGAGCAAGGTCAGGAGGCAGGCAAGGTTTGGCAACAGGAATCAGGCAGAAGTCCAAAAGCAGAGTCAAGCAGGCCGGGGTCGGGGCTGGAGAGGTCAGAGTAGTCAGACAGAAGCCGGGTTGGTAATCACAGGAGCAACAGCAGAAATCAGGAACTTGGGTACAGAGCTGCAGACGAACAGCTCCGCACAAGTGCAGCTGAGTTCCTCATAAAGGGCCACTGGCGCCAAACGGCACTAGCGCAAATGCGTGCGCACCTGTTGTGCACACGCTGCACGCACCAGGGGAGCCCACCGGCGCACACACACGCGCCGATGCTTGGATTGACCGGCAGCGTGTGCGCATGCACGCGCGTTCGTACCTCCCGTGCTGGCGGATACCTAACACAGCCCATTCACAACAGAGAAAGCTCAATTTCCTACATTTTGAATAGGCTGGATGTTTGTAAACACAGAAGGAAGGAAGATCAGCAGATTGAAGGTGAATAGCACTAATGTAAATGCAATGGCACTTTGGTGCTCATACAAATAATAAAAACCATAAAATGAATATACCGTATTATCCAAAGTTATGAATACATAACAGCAATCATAAATTAAATTAAGTAACATAATATGCAGATATAAAGTCCATAGGTGATAGATGCCAACACCAAACAAATTGCTGCTATATGCAGATGATGTCTAGTTCTTTCACCACAGATGCTCAATGGAAAGATGGCAACTCACCAGATGTGTTTGACCCCTTTTTACAGGATGGTCAAAAAACGCATTTGGAAAGCCATATTGATTCCACTGCTGACATCACTCCACTCCAATGCTCCATCAGGATAGAAGTAGGATGTAAAAATGACTCCACAGGAGACGTGTAAAAAGTCTCATAGTGTAGTAAGTTTATTGATTGGTAAAAAAAAAAAGCAATAAGGTAAATATTGCACTCACATGTGTATGTGCCTGTTTCCCGGCACTAGGTGTATACAACATGTGCAGATAAGGCTGCTTCCTCTGGCTATGGCATCCAAGCCTCGCTCTGGATGGTAAAGCCAAATGGGTATCTCACAGGACCCAGAAATGATGAATCCCCCTCTCCGACATACGTTTCACCATGCTTAGCGTCTTTAGGAAGCATATTCATACCAAAAATGTAAATGTATTTTATTGGGATTTTATGTGATAGACCAGAGGTCTCAAAACTATGGCCCCCCACTGCAATTCCAATCATGCCTAGTCATGTCTGTGAATGTCAGAGTTTTACAATGCCTCATTGGGTGTGTAATGAAAAGAGATTTGGTCGATGGACTTTATAGGCACCACAATGACAACATAGTAAAATTAAATACATTTTATTACAACATATTTACAATTGAACAATGCTAAAAACGATAGCTATCCATTGTGCAACAATGCTGCCTTGATACACTTAAAGCGGTTGTATAGCTATTTTTTAAACTTTTACCTACAGGTAAGCCTATATAATAAGGCTTACCTGTAGGTAAAAAAAAATCTCCTAAACCTGTACGATTTAGGAGATATTCCCCTCGCAATGAGCCGCTGACTGCAGCGGCGCATGCGCACAGGGAATTCTCGGCTGAAAGCCCAACAACCACCGGACTTTGCCAGGAAAAAAGTCTCCCGCATGCATGCGCGGGAGTGATGACATCGCGGCTCCGGCCGGAGCCACGATACCCGGAAGGCACGCCGAGGGGAAATGTCAGCTCCCTCGGCGTGGACCGAGTGAGATGCCGGCACCTTGTTCTAAGGTAAGTATCTCATAATGAGCTAGTATGCGGTGCATACTAGCTCATTATGCCTTTTCCCTTACAGGTGTAGGGGAAAAAAAAAAGTCAGCGGGTTTACTACCGCTTTAACACACCACCTATTGAACCAAAAAAACCCCAAAAAACACTGGGCTACTTATTGTCAAAAGAACCAAAGATCAAATTTCATTGGTATTGTTCCATCAGATGTAGCGTAGAATAATAGGAGGTGTGCTGTAGATCAGCTCAATGCTACGTTGCGCGTATTGAACCCTTCTTCAGGAACTTAGGCAGGTTCTGTATGGATAGAGAATAAACAATAATTTTCACAAACATTGGTATCTAAAGCACATCAAAAACAAATATTCATACAGTTAGATATGATATGGTATATTATAATAGTATAGTATAAGTAGTATAAGTAAAAGTAACAAATGCTTGCGTACCCCGCTGCCAATGTATCAGACCAACAGACGTGGGCCCAAGTATGGAGAGCACACCATAGCTCTTTATAAAGGCAATCCCCTCCTTACCCTTAAATCTGCCGTATATATATATATATATATATATATATATATATATATATATATACATACAGTATATATACATTCTCCTTAAAAAAGTGTTTATTCATCAATAATATATATTTTTTACAAATAGACCAGCATAACTTTTTATGGCACATCCCTCTAATCTTTGCTGTGTCTTGAATATACCTGGCCCCTTGTATACTATGAGTATAACAATGTAAGTTTTCATCTTTTTTCTTTCTCTTGTGGTTAATTGGGTATATATTGCTTTGTATCCACAGTACCACTCTGTGGTGATCCAAAAAAAAAAAAAAACTTTTTTCATTGGTTGTGTAGTTCATCAACAGCTGGAGAGCTGTAGTTTGGAGATCCCTGTGTGGTGCATAATTGTGAAGTGGAACGAAAATGATAAATGGTTTTCAACATTTTTTACAAATAAATATGTGAAAAGTGCGGCGTGCATTTGTATTCAGCCCATTCAGTCAATACTTTGTAGAAGCACCTTTTACTGCAATTAGAGCTGCAAGTCTTTTTGGGGATGTCTCCACCAGCTTTGTGCATCTAGAGGGTGACATTTTTGCCCACTCTTCTTTGCAAAATAGCTCAAGCTCTGTCAGATTGGATGGAGAGCGTCTGTGATCAGCAATTTTCAAGTCTTGCCACAGATTCTCAATTGGATTTAGGTCTGGACTTTGACTGCACCATTCTAACACATGAATATGCTTTGATCTAAACCATTATATTGTAGATCTGGCTGTATGTTTAGGGTCGTTTTCCTGCTGGAAGCTTAACCTCCGCCCCAGTCTCAAGTCTTTTGCAGACTTTTTTCTTTTTATTTATTTTTTTCATTTTATTAAAATGTTTTTGACAAAAATAGTAAGTAACTAAATTACCATAAGAACATATGCAAAACCATCAGGAAAAACAGCGTACATACTGTATATGCATATGAGTAAAGAAAAAAGAAGCAGTTACCTATTACATAGCTCATATAAAATTTTTGTTCCAACAAAAAACACACCCAACAAAGGTAATAATACAAACAAAAAATAAATCCAACAAACAAAACCACCTGAGCTTGTTCATGGACATTTGCGCAGAATAATGTTTTATATACGCTGATATAGAACATGAGGAAAGTTCCAAGCTCAAGGAAGAATCCCTGTAACATCACTAACTGCGGAGGAGCAAGACTAGAATTATCCAACCAGGTCTGCCAAATAAGGTTGAACTTTTTAACCGCATTTGCGATGACAATAAGCCAACTGTTCTCTAAGTAGAAGAGATTTAACATAGGAGACCCACTGAGCCTTGGTAGGCACAGTGGATGCCATCCAAAAGCAGGCAGTCAGCTTCTTAGCGTGATACAGTATTCTAGTTACCAAAACATATGTACCTTTTGGATACATTTCAGCGTCAAGTGCCCCCAACAGGCACACAAATGGATTAAGAGGTATGGGTGTTTGAACTAAATCAGAAATAATCTGTGTAACCTCTGCCCAATACCTGTAAGTTTTGGACATCGCCAGATCATGTGTATAACGTCCCCCTGTGAACTGAACATTTCAGACATAGAGGAGAATCCCTCTAATCATATAGTTTATCAGGCGTGTGATAAGCTCTGTACAAAATGAACAATTGCGAGAGTTTATGGGTGGCCTATACCAACACAACTGGAATCAACTCTGGCCATATCCCATTTCATCTCCATCCATATCTCCAATATCAGAAGTCCAATGGGTTCTACATTTAAGTAAAGCAAAATCCCGAGGTAATGATAACAATACTGAGTACACTCATGATATTAAGCCCCTGCAACTGGTCGCCTGCATAACTTCCTGTAGTAGCGGGGAATTGACTACAGACAAGTTAAGCGTTTGTACCTGGGTCTGCAATGCATGCCTGAGTTGGAGATATTGATAGAATTGTTTGTGTGTTAATGAAAATTCCACACATAAGTGATCATACGCCTTGAGGAGACTACCAGAGTATAGCTGATTAAAGTACCAAATCCCTTCTGCCTCCAGAAAGAAAATCCCTGTAGTTTACCTAATTTAGGGTAGTTAGGATTATTCCATAAAGGGGTAAACTCCATAGGGCCATCAATGGACAGCGTTTCTCTGGCTGCTCGCCAAACCTTCCTGAGCAGAATCGCCGTTGGAGAGGAAGGGGGAATACTCGGGAGATCCATCTCCAGATGGTAACCAGCAGTTAATGTAGGGTAGCATAAAGACACTAAGTGAACAATAGGATCATCAGTGTCCCCAAGCCCCCAAGCTGCGAATTGTAATTAGGATTCCAAAAAATACATCTTGGCGTGTGGAACTGCCAATCCCCCCCTATCCTTGCCATATTGCAGGGTATTCAAGCTAATACCGGCCTGTCTCTTCCTCCATATAAGATCACGAAATTGGGAGTAAATTTGTTTAAACCATTTGTTAGCTATCCATATAGGGGAGTTATGGAAGATATATAAGAGCTGCGGAGCCCAAACCATCTTCATTAAATTTACCTGCCCCACCACTGATAATGGTAGCTTACACCAACCTTGACATTTAATTTGTTGTCTGTCCAATAAGGGAGTTAGATTAAGCTTCAGGTATTCAGACGGGTCTGGGGATAACACCACTCCCAGGTATTTGAATGAACTAACAATAGTAATTTGAGAGGCACCTACAGGAATGGGTGATACCAGTGGATCAAGGGGCAAAAGAACAGCTTAAGACCAATTTATGGTAAATCCAGAAAATTCACCAAATTTACTAATGCTTTCCATTAAAGTTTGCAAAGAACCATTAGTATCTCCCAAGTACAGCAATGCATCATCCGCATAAAGAGATACTTTATCCTCCAGCAGACCCCTCGGTGATCAAAAAATAAAGGAGAGACAGGGTAAAAAGGAAAGGTGGCGGGGTCTGTCTCTATGTGAGAAGTGATCTCAAAGCGTGTGTGAAAGAGGACCTGGTTGATAGAGGGTGTGATGAGTCTGAAGCATTATGGGTGGAACTTCATATAGATGTGTGTAGTTCAAAGTTAATCATTGGAGTTTGTTATAGACCACCCAATGTTAATGAGGAGGTGGAGACTTAGCTCCTTGCACAGATGGAAAGGGCTGCAAGGGCTGGGACGGTGATAATGATGGGGGATTTTAACTACCAAGAAATTGACTGGAGTAATGGCACTGCTGTAACAGTTATAGGGCAAAAATGTATAAACCTAATACAGGACAATTTTATGGTCCAGTTTATTGAGGCCCCAACTAGGAATGATGCTCTGTTGGACCTGGTAATCTCAAACCATGCAGAGCTTATTACCAATATTCATATAAAAGAACATCTTGGTAGCAGTGCCCATAACATGATTTCATTTGATGTTAGCTGTAAGCAAAAAACACATACGGGAAAGATAAAAACACTTAACTTCAAGAGAGCAAATTTTCCAAGGATGACGGCTGCTCTCCAGGACTTAGACTGGGAGGGAATATGGGCATCAATGGGCACAGAACAGAAATGAGAATTCTGCAAAGTGACTGTTTGTGAACTCACTGCAAAGTATATTCCCATGGGCAATAAGTTTAAAAGGCTAAAAATAAAACCTGTGTGGCGCACAGCCAAAGTTAAAAAAGCTAGAAACAATAAGAAAAGAGCTTTTAAAAAATATAAAAATGAAGGAACACTAGTGTCGTTTAAATGTTACAAAGAATATACCAGAATATGTAAAAAGGAAATCAATGACGCAAAAACTCAAAACGAATGACAGATTGCAAAAGATAGTAGGATAAACCCCCAAAAATTCTTCAAATATATTAATATTAAAAAGGTCAGGTCTGAGCATGTAGGCCCTTTACAAAATAATCTTGAGTGGGTGACTGGGGACAAAGAAAAGGCACATTTATTAAATACATTCAGCTCTGTGTATACAAAGGAGCATGGGGGAGCTCATGTCCATAATGGGGGTGACACAGCCCCAAATGATCCACGATGGCTCAAAAAGGATATGGTCCAGAAATATTTAGACAGAATAAAGGTGGATAAAGCACCTGGACTAGATGGCATCCACCCATGGATCCTAAAAGATTTGAGCTCTGTCATTTCAAAGCCATTGTATCTAATTTTTAGGGACTCATTAACCACTTCGCTACCCGGCCATAATCAAATGCCGTCCACAGATGGGATCTCCCATCCTGGGTGGACACAGATCAACGTCCTGTCAGTTGAGAGGAGACCGATCTGTGTTCCCAGTACAGAGGAACACTGATCGGTCTCCTCCCCTTGTGCTTCCCCTCCCCCTACAGTTAGAATCACTCCCTTAGGAAACATAATTAACCCCTTGTGTCCCCCTAGTGGTTAACCCCTTCAATGCCTGTCACATTTATACAGTAATCAATGCAATTTTATAGCATTGATCGCTGTATAAATGTGAATGGTCCCAAAAATGTGTCAAAAGTGTCCGATGTGTCCGCCATAATGTCGCAGTCACGAAAAAAAATCGCGATCGCCGCCATTACTAGTAAAAAAAATAAATAAATATATTTTTCAAAAAAATGCCATAAATCTATCCCGTATTTTGTAGACGCTATAACTTTTGCGCAAACCAATCAATATACGCTTATTGCGATTTTTTTTTACCAAAAATATGTAGAAGAATACGTATCGGCCGAAACGGAGGAAAAAATTTGTTGTTTTTTTTTTTTAAATTGGGATATTTATTATAGCAAAAAGTAAAAAATATTGTGTTTTTTTCAAAATTGTCGCTCTTCTTTTGTTTATAGCACAAAAAATAAAAACCACAGAGGTGATCAAATACCACCAAAAGAAAGATCTATTTGTGGGGAAAAAAGGATGTCAATTTTTTTTGGGTACAACGTCGCACGACCGCGCAATTGTCGTTTAAAGTGCAACAGCGCTAAAAACTAAAAATTGGTCTGGGAAGGAAGGGGGTGAATATGCCCTGTATTGAACCCGTTAATAATGGGAATAATACCACTGGATTGGCGTAGGGCCAACGTGGTGCCTATATTTAAAAAGGGAACAAAGTCTTTACCAAGTAACTATAGACCTGTTAGTTTAACTTCTATAGTCAGGAAGATACTGGAGAGTTTAATAAAAGACCACATAGACGAGTTCTTGCTGAAAAAAAAATATTTTAAGCAACAGACAGCATGGATTCATGAAAGACAGAAGTTGTCAAACAAACCTGATTTCTCTTTACGAGGAAGTAAGTAAAACCTTGGACAGAGGGGTGGCTGCGAATGGATAGATAACTGGCTAAAAGACAGAATTCAGGGAGTAGTGGTTAATGATTCTTACTCTGAATGGTCTAAGGTTATCAGTGATGTACCCCAAGGTTCAGTCCTGGGACCCTTACTTTTTAATACCTTTATAAATGGTATTGGGTCTGGGATTAAAAGTAACATTTCTGTCTTGACACCAAGCTATGCAGTGGAATAACATCCTTACAGGATGTCTCCAATTTACAAGCCGACCTCAATGCACTGTCTAATTGGGCGACTATGTGGCAGATGAGGTTTAATGTTGATAAATGTATAGTTATGCACTTGGGGGCTAAGAATATACATGCATCATACATACTCAGGGGAATACAACTGAGGGGATCCATAGTGGAGAAGGATCTGGTAGATCATAAGCTCAATAATAGCATGCAATGCCAAGCTGCGGTTTCCAAAGCGAGCAAGGTCCTTTCTTGTATTAAGAGAGGTATGGACTCGAGAGAGAGATATCATTTTGCCCTTGTACAAATCATTAGTAAGACCTCATCTGGAATATGCAGTTCAGTTTCGGGCTCCAGTTCTCAAAAAGGATATCGGGGAACTGGAGAAAGTGCAGAGAAGGGCAACCAAACTGATAAGAGGCATGGAGGAGCTCAGCTATGAGGAAAGATTAGAGGAACTTAATGTTCACTCTTGAGAAGATGAGATTAAGGGGGGATATGATCAACATGTATAAATATATAAGCGGTCCATATAGTGAATTTGGTGTTGAGTTATTCTTTTTATGGTTAACACTGAGGACAAGGGGGCACTCTTTACGTCTAGAGGAAAAGAGATTTCATCTTCAAATACGGAAAGGTTTCTTCACAGTAATGCCCCGTACACACGGTCGGATTTTCCAAGGGAAAATATTCGATGGGAGCTTGTTGTCGGAAATTCCGACCATGTGTAGGCTCCATCGGACATTTTCCATTGGAACTTCCGACACACAAAATTTGAGATCTGGATCTCAAATTTTCCGACCACGAAACATTCTGATCGTGTGTACACAATTCCGACGCACAAAGTTCCACGCATGCTCGGAATTAAGCAGAATAGCCGCACTGGCTATTGAACTTCATTTTTCTCGGCTCGTCGTACGTGTTGTACGTCACCGCGTTCTTGACGTTCGGAATTTCCGACAAGATTTGTGTGACCGTGTGTATGCAAGACAAGTTTGAGCCAACATCCATTGGAAAAAATCTATGGATTTTGATGTCGGAATGTCCGATCGTGTGTATGCGGCATTGAAGCTGTGAAAATGTGGAATAGACTCCCTCCAGAGGTGGTTCTGGCCAGCTCAGTAGATTGCTTTAAGAAAGGCCTGGATTCTTTACTAAATGTACATAATATAACTGGGTACTAACATTTATAGGTAAAGTTGATCCAGGGAAAATCCAATTGCCTCCCTGGGATCAGGAACAAATTTTTTCCCCTGCTGTAGCAAATTGGACCCTGCTTTTCTGGGGGTTTTTCGCCTTCCTCTGGATCAACTGTGGGTATAGGATTGGGTATATGGGATTGTATGATTTTTTTTTTTTTTTTTTAAAGGTTGAACTAGATGGACTTGTGTCTTTTTTCAACCTAACTATGTAACTATGTAAAGGAACATTGTAAAAATAATGTGTAAAATAAATAATTATTATTTTTTTTAATGCGCCCCATTCCTCCGTGCTCACGTGCAGATGCATCCGCATATGTAAGTAACCCCTGCATATCTAAATGGTGATCAAACCACACACGTGAAGTATTGCCACAAACGGTGGAGTGAGTGCAATAATTCTAGAGCAAGACCTCCTTTGTAATTCTAAACAGGTAGCCTGTAAAAAATGTTAAAATGTCGCCTATGGAGATTTTTAAGTACTGTCGTTTGTTGCCATTCCACGAGCGATACAAAAAAATTGGGCTAACTTTAATGTTTTGTTTTTTTAATTCATTAAAGTGTATTTTTTGAATAATGGCTGCGCAAATACAGTGTGACATAAAATTTTGCAATGGTCAACATTTTATTCTCTAGCGTCTCTGCTAAAAACAAAAAATATAATTGGGGGTTTGGGGGTTCTATAATTTTCTAGCAAAAAAATACTAATTTAAACTTGTAAACAAAAGATTCACATGTTAGTTTATGGGATTTTAATGATTGGATTTACATCTACTTTAATCCTGGCTCAAACCTGCTCAGCTATGTCATACTGAGTGGGTTCTTTGTAAATTTTCTCTCTTCTACATGTCTGAATGCTAACAGTATGGGTAGCTAAGAATTGTTATTTTCTACAACTGGATTTTGTTTTTCTTAATTTGCGCTGGAATTGTGTTATGTGGTCAGTGTAGATGCAAATAACACTTAGCAGAGTTCCTCATCTAACTTCCTGACAGATTGTTTTTATGTTCTGCAGTAAGCAAGTTTGTAAACAGTTTGCTTTCTGTCTTGGTTATCAAAACTAGAGAAGAAAAAACAACAAAACTTTTTGTCTGGGCAGTATTTAGGCACTCTTGAATAATGATGCCCTTTTACCATGTGATTACGGATACTGGGGGCACTGTGGGGTCTGCTTTCCAAGCAGGGCTACATTTTAACTGTATACACCACTATACAAAGCAAAGGAGAAAAGATTTTGCATTTCCTGAACTGTAGAGAGTCTTGTGACACCTTTCAGCATCCCTGCACCCCCTTTCCCCTACTGCTAAGTTTTGATTGGGGAGTGAGCAATGTGCACATAACACGTGCCGCAGCTGGTGAGCAGAGAATAACTGTGGTTTACAGAGGAGGCTTAGTTTATGTAAGGGGGGCTTCAGGGAGACCCTGCAAGTCAATGGAGCCACCCTATAGCCGCCACTGTTCTATGTGTCTTCAAGTTCTTCTTTTTAAGAAAGAAGGGCAAGAGGAAAAAACGAAACACATAAAAACACTTTAGTTTTGCTTGTTGCCACTGTAGTGTAGTGCCCATTGGCTCACCATTATCAGATACAGGTGTAGGCCTCTTTAAATCAATTTCTCACAACTCCCAAGGAGTATAAAGTCATCAGCTTCCCTCCCTCAGAAGCTCAGAGAGGCCACACCTGACGAGACAGAGGTAGCTGCCAAAGTGATCTGCAGCCAGGTGAGTGGCCCTTCACTGTCAGAACCGATGTGCTGGCAGCCTAATAGTGCACAGCTTCTCCTGGAGACCCAGCTACTGTGGAAAGACCTTTCCTGATTTCTGCTAGAATATTCCAGGCCCAGTGGGATGGCTCCCCTGTATCTTTGGGCCTTGGATCCCTCAATACGTTCACTGGTGTTACCTGAACTACCCTGGACTTCATTAGAGGGATGATGTTTTTGAGCTGTTTTCTGAACTGTTTTACTGAAGTAGTAATTCTAAGCTATACTCTCCGTAATTATAGAGTCTTATAGAGCCTATGCTATCATACCTCCCAACTTTTTGCAATAGGAATGAGAGACATCTATTAGCAAAAGTATGTAGGCATAAAACACACCCCATGTCACACCTCCTTGAAGGACAATTATACAAAAAATGATTAGTTAAACCCGCAAGTGCTTTTTTTTTTTTTTACCACTACTATTCCTTTATAATGGGTTTTGAAATTTACCGTCACAGACATTTAGAAACCGGATGAAAGGTTTAGCACTGGGAAACACTTTTTGAAAAATAAATAGTGGATTTTATATACAACTATATAGATCAGACCAAAATGAGGGACAAATGAGGCGGAAAGAGGGACAGAGGGACTTTGTTCCAAATCAGGTACAGTCCCTCAAGCAAAATCGGGGATAGTTGGGAGCTATGTAACCACGTTACCCAGAGTGAACCACATAGACATTGCTGTGAGGAGTCCATGTTTGCGATGCTTTCATAATCTGTTTAGTATTGTTTTGCAAGGTTTGTATGCTCTTTACCTTCTTGAACATGTTTTTCATTATTGCTTCTAGCTTTTCACCTGTTCAGTACATTGTAATGCCGCGTACGCGCGATAGGATTTTCCGATGGGAAATGTTGGATGTGAGCTTGTTGGCAGTAAGTCCCACCGTGTGTACACTCCATCGGACATTTGTTGGCGGACTTTCTGCCAACAAATGCTGGCTAGAATGTTCTCAAAATTTCTGCCAACAAATGTGTGTTGTCGGACTTTCCGAGCGTGTATACACAAGTCCGTCGGACAAAAGTCCAAAGTACAAACACGCATGCTTGGAATCAAGGACAAGCCGGAAGCACTCAGTCTTGTAAAACTAGCATTCGTAATGGAGATATCATGTACGTCTTGTATGTCACTATGTTTGTAATTGTTGGCCAACATTTGTGTGACCGTGTGTATGCAAGACAAGTTGCAGCCAACAACCTTCGAACAAAATTCCACGGTTTTGTTGTCGGAGAGTCCGATCGTGTGTACGCGGCATAAGTCTGATCATTTCATCAAGTTACCTATTCTGTTAAACCACTAGACATATGCAGTAAGAAAAATAAAAGGAAAACTTTTATTGGGTGCATTGTACAACTTAATGTGGAACTAAACTGTACCTCCCTCTTACATAAATCCTGAACATTTTTATTCTATTTTTTACCATTTTATATTTCTTTTTGTTCTGCAATGTAGCACTTCCGGATTCCCGGCCTAGACTGGGCATCATTGCTATAAACTGGCAGTGCTTGTGCTCATGTGTCCTCCCCCATGTGCACATACGCACTGCCAGTCTTTGCCAGGTCCTAAATACCTGGAAGACACCAGCCATGTATATGTACACACACTGGAGCTTTTAAGCTGGCTGTGTGGAAGCGGAGTGGGAGGAGACTGTTCAGTCAGCGATTTAGTTCTGCTTTAAAGCAGTATTAAACCCTGATTTTTTTTTTTTTTTAGCTTAACACATTGAGCACAATAAAATAAACATTCTGCAGTAAACTGTGTTTTAAAATTCTTACCCCAGCACTTGCAGTTTACAGCTTTCAAAGCTGTTGGTTCCGGCTCTCTGTGCTGCTTCCCCGAACTTCCAGTTTTCACAGGAAAGAGATAACAGTGGAAGTGCAGTCTCCAGCCAGTCTGTTAGCTTTGAGAAGGGAGGGGAGAGGAGGAAGACGGAGCATGGCTGTGGGACTGTGTGTTTCTATTGGTGCACACAGTGTAGGGAGACACAAATTTAGTCCCTGCATACAAGGGTGGCTCCTTAGGATCCTGCAAGGGAAAGGAGCCACCCTGAAACAGGAAACCTGGGGCAATCGTTATGGCACCAGCTGAAACTGGGGCAAGGATTAAAGTGATATTTAAAGGTTTGGTTTAAAAAAAAAAGGTTTGGTTTAAAAAAACAAACATGTCATACTTACCAGCTCTATGCAATAGTTTTGCACAGAGCAGGCCTGATCCTTCTGTTCTGAGGTTCCCACTGACGCTCCTGGCTCCTCTACTTTGACTAGTGCCACCAATAGCAAGCTGCTTCCTATGGGAGCACTAGTGTGTGCTCGTTCCCGAGCCCCGCTCTATACAGACACATAAAGCTGCAGATCAGCCCCGCCCCCTGCTCTCTCCTCATTGGCTCAATGGCTGTGATTGACAGCAGTAGGAGCCAATGGCTCCCACTGCTGTGTCTCACCCAATGAGGAGATAGAGACTGGGGACCACTAAGACTCCTGTGCACATTGCTGATTTGAAAGGGAGCTCAGGTGAGTATTAGGGGGGCTGTGGGGGGAGCAGCACACAGAAGGTTTTTTACCTTTATGCATAGAATTCATAAAGGTAAAAAACCTTCAGCCTTTACAACCACTTTAAAAAAAAGAAGCTGCATACTCAGTAAGGGATTAAATCAGTTGCTACAATTGCTTTAAAAACAATGGCTTAATGTCACTTTGAGGAAAAGAACTAGTTTATACTGACCACAAAAATTTTCTTCCCTAACCTTATCACATCACATATTTCTAGGGCAGCGGAGTCAGACTTTAAGCAAAACTTCCTCCGTATATAAAGAGGCAGCAATAATATTTTTTTTTTCACATAAAACCCTATAATATTTTTTTTTTCACATAAAACCCTCGTCCTCTTCTCCCCCTCACTACCTGATGTGTTATGAAAAACATAGCACAAATATGTAACTTAATTTAAAGTAGCCCGTTTCAGCAGTTTTCTTTTTTTTTTTTTCTTTCCAGATTAAAATTTAACACGGCCCACTAGCGCTCCGTATATGCTAGAGACGATCAGATCTGCAATGCAAAGTAGAAACCACAGGTTTGTCTGCTAAACATGCAGAAAATTGAAGGCGTACAATAGATAAACATAAATCAGTTTATAGGACATTTTCATAATAACATCTCTTGGAAGGCAGAAGTGAAAAAGCGCATTGTTTGGGAATTTAACACACTCTGCCTGTGTCAACTGATTCCGCACGTGAAATTGGATGTTTCACACGATGAAGTCGAGTGCATCTGATGCTTAACCGGTCCCTTTGTAAAAGAGGGCCTTTTTGTTTCGTAGCATGTAAGGACATATTTAGGAAATCCTATTTGTTTTGTTCTGTTTTTAAAGGGTACCCCTCTTCCAAAAAAGAAAAGTATATAATAGTAATAAAGATATTTTAGTTTTTTGGTAGATGGGAACTACACTAATACCGTGTACACACAAGCGGACTTTTCAACTGGACTGGTCCGACGGACCGAATCCGGCCGACCATACGACCGTGTGTGGGCTCCATTGGACCTGCAGCTGACTTTTTCGGTCGAAAATCAGACGGACTTTAGATTTGGAACATGTTTCAAATCTTTCCGATGGACTCGAGTCCAGTCAAAAAATCCGCTCGTCTGTATGCTAGTCCGACGGACAAAAACCCACGCTAGGGCAGCTATTGGCTACTGGATATCAACTTCCTTATTTTAGTCCGGTCATACGTCATCACGTACAAATCCGTCGGACTTTGTTGTGATCGTGTGTAGGCAAGTCCGTCAAAAGTCTGTCGAAAGTCCGTCAGACCAGTCCGGTCGAAAAGTCAGCCTGTGTGTACGCGGCATAACTGGCAGTTTCTTATATCACTCCAGGACTATTAGTGAGATTTTTGGAGTTAAAGCTGAAGTTTATCCAGTTTGCTTTCCTTGTTCCTTCTCATCAACATGCTAATGAAATTTCTGGATTTCTGTTTTCTTGCCTATTAAATCCCAGTGATGTCATCACCGGGTAACTGTGCTTCGCTATGCAATACAGGCAGGTCATGGCTGGTGAGGCTGGCAGGGTGCCATACATAGCTTCCTGAAAACATCAAAGCACCCTGTTTCAGTACTCCTCTTAAAGCGACACTAAACCCATAAGCAAATGTTTATTATATTGCAGCTTACCAACTCTTCGATGTGATGACTGCATTTGTTTTTCTTAAGCTTTTTTTTCATCTGGTAATCAAGCCAATAAGTCGATTGTTTTTCAAAAGCTCTCCAGCAGAATGTATCAGTTACAGGGATGAGACAAACCATATAACACTGACAGCGTGAATAAAATAATCAGCTTTTATATATTCATGTTAAACTTTTATCCCAAAAGGAAAAAAACCCTTTGCTGTAACTGAATATAAAGTGTGAGCTGGAGTTCCTCCCACTGACACCAACAATGGAGAGCTATTCCTCCCACTAATACCAAAGATCCATTGGTTACTCCCACTGATGCCAGGGCAATTTCTACTCCCAATGGCCACAGTCCACCTTCCCCTCTAAAGTCTGAAGGACTGTAAAGGGCCCTTTTCTTAGAAAATTTGGAGACCTCTGACGTAAAGGAATGTTGGCAACATCTAGTGGTGAGGAGGATCTGCAGAGGACAGCTGATTGAAGGAGAGCATTTTAATGAAAGCTAGGTTTCTATTTTAAACAGCGGTGGACTGTGTATTGGAAAATGTCATTGTATTTATAAAGCCAGCTTGTTGGCTGGATCAAGCCTTTTTTGCTGCCATTTTCCCAACATCCTGATATCCCATTCTAAAGGGAAAACAAAGGCTTCAGTAATGCTATGTTGATCAAAGAGATCAAGGCAATCTACCACCAACAGGTTGGATCAGTCATTCTCAACCTGAGTTTTTTGGAATCCTAGTGCTCCTATAGAGGTTGATAGAGGTTCCTTGGGCTGTGGTTGATTGACCTCCCATTTGATGGTGCCTGCATAGTTCCAGAGCCAATGCTACTTGGCAGAGCCAGCAGCATGAAACCAATGATCTTTTAGCTGCCTATAAGGGGTGCCTAAAATGCAGACTTGTTGAGTTCCGGGCATTTGTCCCTTTTTGCATACTGCATTAATTCTATGTATAGCTAGATGTACCATCCAGCCTTGTTCCAGTTGCAGCGGCTGTCAGCCTCTCATAGACTTTGACAGGCTGCTGGCAGCAGGGCTGGTCAATGCACCTGTGCCTTTTCCCTTATAGCTAAACACCAGAACCCCACGCACCAGGGTCTTAATGCCCAGTGTGCATGGGTCTACAGGGGGAATTCTTCTCTTTGATCACCAGAATAATGGGCATTTTTTCATTGACCTCTGATGAAGTGATTTAAGCATGGGTTCCTTGAGACCTGGAAATTATTTTGGGGGATCCTTTAGGGAATAACAGTTTGAAACAGGCTGGTTTAGAATGCTTTGTGGTTTCAATGGAATCAGTAAAAATAGGTGGACTTGATTTGTATAATCATTTATGATGGTAAACTAGTTGAAACACAAATCACATTTGTGTATGTCCAGCATATATAAAGAGAGCAAGAACATGGAGCCATTGCCTAAACCAGCTTTCCAAAGGCTGACCATTTCTCTTGTAGCACATGTTAGAACACATACATATGTGAAACACAAGATCCATGGGCCGAATCTGGCCCACTAGGCCTTGTCATGTGGCCCTCACACCCAGTTTTGCAGCCAGAACATGGTGGAACTCTATTCCACTACCTCTAGCGCTCACCCTCCGCTCCCGTTGTCATTTGTAAACACAGAAGCCTTCTGTGCTTACAAAGACAGTTTTGCTTTCAGTGGCTCCCAGATCTAACAGATCCCTGCACTCACTCACAGGTGGAGGGGGGGGAAGTGGCGGGCAGACAGATCTCTAGAATCCGACAGAATGATCTCACTGCGAGGCAGAGCCAGCTACACTGGTACTGGAGCCCCACATGCACAGGGAAATAAGAGAGCCAGGCAATGTAGGAGAGAGGGGAAGGGGGGATGGTTGGGTGGGATGAGGGCTGTGGAGATGTGGAGGGAGATGTGTGCACAGGTGAGGGATGGGGGAGAGTGGTGCAGAGGTCAGAGCTGAGAAGGCAGGGTGAAAATGAGATGTGGACAGCCTGTGCTGTGCATAGTGCACCCCTGAACTCTGCACTCTGTACATAACGCATTCCTGAACTCCGTACATAACACACTCCTGAACTCTGCACTCTGTACATAACGCATTCCTGAACTCCGTACGTAACACACTCCTGAACTCTGCACTCTGTACATAACGCATTCCTGAACTCCGTACGTAACACACTCCTGAACTCTGCACTCTGTACGTAGCGTACCCCTACACCGCACCCCTAAACCTTGCACTCTGTAGGTAGTGCACCCCTGAACTCTGTGCATAGGGCACCCCTGAAACTGCACTTTGTTTACAGCACACCCCTGAACCCTACACTTGTTATTACTTGCAGACACAATTTTTTAATATGATAGAGCCGGGGTCGGCAACCCGTCGATCATAAGCTACCTGTCGATGTCAGGGAAAAGCCGACAGGTAGATCTCGATCAGGGCTGTGCCGATGCTTCCTCCTGTCTCTGCCGGCATTGCTCTTCACTAGCAGAGAGGAGCGAGAGGCAAAAACATGCTAGATGAATGGGAGCTGCTTTAGTTAACTTTGCAAGTTAACTAGCAGATGATTGGTTGCTAGGCAGTCCTAGCAACCAATCATCAGCTTGTTAACATAAAAAGTTAACTAAAGCAGCTCCCGGTCCCGCCCTCCATCCAGCTCCGTGCAGCTTCTCAACTCCTCTGTCATGTACAAGTGCTGTAAGGTAGGAGAGAGCTACCTACAGCTGTGTGTTGGGAGAAACAGGGGAAACAGCTATAGAGGGGCAGAGGACACTACTGGGGGGGAGAAACAGAAGATAGTGCTATGCAGGGGGCAGAGGAGAGGACACTACTGTGTGTGTGTGTGTGGGGGGGGGGGTGGTTGCAGAGGAAACTGCTATGGGGGGGGGTACAGAAGACCTTGCTATAGGGTGGCAGAGGGCACTACGGGGGGGGCAGAGGAAACTATTGTAGGGGGGGTAAGGGGCTGCAGAGGACACTGCTATGGGGGCACTACAGAGAGGGGAAGAGAACACTACTGTGTGTGTGGGGGGCAGAGGGCACTACAATGGGGGGAGGGAGGCAAAGGACACTGCTTTAGTTGGGGGGGGGTGCACAGGACATGTGTGGGAGGGTCAAAGAATACTACCGTGTGTGTGTGGGAGGCAGAGGACACTACAGCGGGGGGGGGGGGGGGGGGGGGGCATGGTATATTACTAGGGATGATGTTAAAGGAGGCAGAGGACACTGCTGTGGGGGAGGGGATGGCAGAGAATACTACTGTGGTGGGGGGAGTGATTTGAAGCAGGGGCAGAAGACACTACTGTGACACACTATGTGTTTTTATGGTATGCTTTATTTAATTTAAAGGGCGGCATCAGTGCCCCAACCCCCCCTCCCGCCAGGGATATTTGATTTCCTACATGTTGTCCAGGTAGATCTCAACCTCTGAAAGGTTGCCCACCCCTGTGATAGATAGTAGATAGTCTTACATATACAACCGGCCCTTTGAGGGCAACCATACTACTTACAATGAAATTGTGTTTGACACCCCTGGGTTAGAGCATAGAAAAGCTACCTGGTCCATACCAGCTGGCCCTAGAGCAGTGGTTCTCAACTCCTGTCCTCAGGACCCACTAACAGGCCAGGTTTGCAAGATAACTGAAATACATCACAGGTGATATCATTTGCTGCTCAGTGATTGCAGTATTCTAGTCTGCATCTCCCCAAGGTAATACTTTGGCCTGTTAGTGGGTCCTGAGGACAGGAGTTGAGAACCACGGACCTAGAGTATTCCTATTTTAATAAATCACCCCAGGAATCATCATAGCAGTGGCTACTCTGTTGCAGAACAAGCAAGCAGCAAAATGAACATAGTAAGCTTTATATGTCTGATTTCACTCCGGCATTTTGTGGCAACACTGAGAGCTGAGGAGACAATCAAGGGGAGGTTTAGGATGATCATTACTATTATTAATACTACATGACCTGTTTTACAAGGACACCATAAGTCATGCCTGAAATAATTTCTGCAATTTCCCATGGTTTAACACCTACCAGACCTTCTTTGATGTAGGCCTGTTGCGCAGTGAACGTCTAAAAATAATACTGCAGTGAATGCGAAGGACGGGTAGTCTGGGAACTATTAAACCATGTTTTGTGGTTATGTTTTTTTTTCTGTGAAATTCTATAGACAGTCACCACAAAGTACCGTGTTTGGAAAGTGCAGAATACCGAATCTCTGGTGTGCAGAGGCTAATGAAGAAATACTGCAAGGTGCAGTGGAAATTGTATGCTGTAATTAAAGCTGATCTTCAGATATAAAAGACACACATGATTGCAGCTCTGTATTCATATATTTTTAGAATACATTAATAAAGCCATTTAAAAAAAAATGCAATCAGTGTAAGAACCTTAATTTTGAGCTAATATTACCCTTTTGCAATCCCCTGTACAGCAGAGCTCAGTCCAGGAGAGGGAGAAGCACCACAATAAGCCAGTCAGTTGTATTGTAGTGTTTATATGCTAGCAATGGGCATGCTGATAGGAGGTGAGAGAAAAGTGATGGAGAGATGAGCTTATTAGTCTGCTGTCTCACAGACTAGGGAGAGACAAGACCTGTAAGTGTTACTTAAAGGGGTTGTAAAGGTTTGCGTTTTTTCATCTTAATGCATCATATGCATTAAGGTGAAAAAACATCCAACAATACCCCCCCCCCAGCCCTCCCGTTTTACTTACCTGAGCCCCTAAACCTGCTGTGCTCGCCCCCGATGTCCTCTTCGCTGCTCAGCCTGGCCATTGATTGGCTAGAGTGGATGGATTAAAACCAGCGCAGCCATTTGCTCGTGCTGCTGTCAATCACATCCAATGACGCGGTGTGCCGGGGGGCCGAGTGATACAGTGAGCGGCTATAGCCGCTGAGAGAGCTTGCATGAAGGTGGTTAGTTCTTGCGGGGAGGAGCTGAGACAGCCGCCGAGGGACCCCAGAAGAGCAGGTACGGGGCCACTCTGTGCAAAACGAGCTGCACAGTGGAGGTAAGTATAACATGTTTGTTATTTAAAAAAAAAAATTCCTTTACAACCCCTTTAACAGCAGCAGACAAAAAATCAGGTCTCCTGCCCTGCTAGATGGAGCTGTGCTATGTGGTAGAGACATATAAATCTGGACTGGATTGACAGAAATACAAATCCTTTGGCAGGTAAAACAGCTCCCATATATGTGTTTTTATCTACTTATTTATCTGTTTGACTGGAGTTCAGCTTTATAATCTATACTACCTGTGTAGCTTACGCTCTGCTGTTGACTCCACTGGTTTTGTCTTTTTCTGTCCTCATTGTGGCTGCGTGTCATGTGGTTACCTTTTATCATTTTGGTGATAAGGTCATGGTGACACATTTTAACCGATGGGTGTGTGTAGGGGCTTTCACATGATTATTATCTTATAGGTTGGCATTTTTACTTCCATCATCCTCCAGTTCTCACCAGTTTGCCTTTTTCCCCAGTTGGTTTTCTCATATTTTCCTCTCGTTATGGTAAAGCATGGGAGGTAAACTCATGGGCTTCTAAATCATTCTCAAAAACATATTGGCAGCTAAAAGCTATAAGTGCCAGTTCTTGGTCCTGATCTACCAAACAGGCATCAGTTAGGGTGCCCTAAAGCTGATCTCCAGCTTTATTTTCAATTTAAAAAGTTTGTTTTGGCCAAGCTGGCTAAACTATATGTAGCCGAGGCTACATACAATATCAATTTGTGATAAAATCTCCACTCTACAGGTATCTCCCCCACCTAACACCCCATATCAACAGGTAAAATTAACACTCCCCTTATTCAAACCTGCTACTATAGACGAAGTTGCTAAACTCATTTCCAACACCCACCTTACCACCTGTCCTCTGGACCCTCTTCCCTCTCAAATACTACAGTCACACTCTGACTCTATCCTACACTCTCTAACTCACATCTTCAATCTTTCCCTCTCTTCTGCCATCTTCCCCAACACTCTAAAACAAAAAGCACTGGTCACCCCATACTTAAAAAGCCGTCTTTGGACCCTACCAATCTTAACCATCTACGCCCTAGCTCCTTGCTCCCCTGTTCCTCTAAACTCTTTGAATGCCTGGTCTACAACCAACTGAGTGACCATCTCATTAAGAATAACCTTCTTGATCCCCTTCAGTCTGGATTTTGCCCTCAACACTCCACAGAAACTGATCTTTTAAAACTCACAAATTACTTACTAACAGCAAAAACCAATGGACACGATTCTGTACTCCAACTTCTGGACCTTTCAGCTGCCTTTGATACGGTTGACCACCCCCTCTTCCTCAATAAATTTACTCCCCTTTATTCCGTGACTGTGCTCTCAACTGGCTCTCACCCTACCTATCCCAACGTACCTTCAGTGTCACCTACAATTCTACTTCCTCCTCTCCTCTTCCTTTCTCCGTCGGGGTCCCCCAAGGTTCTGTTCTTGGACCTCTATTCTCAATCTACACCTCTTTCCTGGGTCATCTGATAGCCTCCCATGGCTTCCAATATCATTTCTACGCTGATGACACCCAAATCTATCTCTCCACCCCTCAGCTCACTCCATCAGTCTCCTCACGCATTATTAACTTACTAACAGACATATCTGTATGGAAGTCACACCATTTCCTCAAACTCAACTTGTCCAAAACTGAGCTCATAATATTGCCTCCCCCACGTGCCTCTTCCCCTGACTTCTCTGTCAAGACCAATGGCACAACCATCCACCCATCCCCACATGCCAGGGTGCTGGGTGTTATCCTGGATTCAGAACTTTCCCTTTCCCCCCACATCCAATCCCTTTCTAAAACTTGCTGCCTCAACCTCCGCAACATCTCCATACTACGTCCCTTCCTAACCAATGAAACTACAAAGCTCCTGATTCACTCCCTGGTTATCTCTCACCTCGACTAATGCAACTCCCTCCTCATTGGCTTACCTTTAAATAGGCTATCCCCCTTCAGTCCATCATGAATGCTGCTGCCAGACTCATCCACCTTACAAACCACTCTGTGTCTGCTACCCCTCTCTGCCAATCCCTCCATTGGCTGCCACTCACCCAACGACTTAAATTCAGAATACTAACAATAACTTACAAAGCCATCCACAACTCTGCCCCCAGCTACATCACTAGCCTAGTCTCGAAATACCAACCTAATCGTCCTCTTCGTTCCCCCCAAGACCTCCTGCTCTCTAGCGCCCTCATCACCTCCTCCCATATCCGCCTTCAGGACTTCTCCCGAGCCTGCCCCATCCTCTGGAATTCCCTACCCTAATCTGTCAGACTATCTTCCAATCTGTCCACTTTTAGGCGATCCCTGAAAACTTTCTCTTTACAGAAGCCTATCCTGCCTCCATGTAACAACTGTACTTTCATTTTCTTCATTAGATCATCCCCTACAGTTTTATTTTACCCTTTTGTATCCCTTGACCATCCCTCCTAGATTGTAAGCTCCAACGAGCAGGGCCCTCTGATTCCTCCTATATTTAATTGTATTGCAATTGTACTGTTTGCCCTAACATTGTAAAGCACTGCGCAAACTGTCGGCGCTATATAAATCCTGTATAATAATGAATAATAATACAGCACCGTGTTTCTTGTGTGAGACGAGACCTTTCCGAGTGGTGCTCAGCCATTCATGGGCAGCTTTGTATTCTATCAGAAAGGCTAGTTGATGATGTCACAGTCTCTGACTCAGCCAATCAGAGGAAGCTTTGTATTCATTGATAGAATACAAAACTGCTTATTAATGGCTGAATGCCAATCAGACCAACACTATTTTGTTCCGAGTGCGAGGCAGGAAGAATATAGAGTTGTATACTGTATGTAGCCTCAGCTACATATAGTTTATACAGCGCACCCAGCGGCCACAAATGTTAGTGAGGGAAATAGTTTGAGCTTGTTAACCACTTGTCGACCGCGCTATAGCCGAATGATGGCTACAGTACGGCCAGCTACAGTGGGAACGGAAAGTATTCAGATCCTCTTAAATTTTTCACTCTTTGTTATATTGCAGCCAATTGCTGAAATCATTTAAGTTCTTTTTTTTTTTTCCTCATTAATGTACACACAGCACCCCATATTGACAGAAAAACACAGAATTGTTGACATTTTTGCAGATTTATTAAAAAAAAAAAACTGAAATATCACATGGTCCTAAGTATTCAGACCCTTTGCTGTGACACTCATATATTTAACTCAGGTGCTGTCCATTTCTTCTGATCATCCTTGGGATGGTTCTACACCTTCATTTGTGTCCAGCTGTGTTTGATTATGCTGATTGGACCTGATTAGGAAAGCCACACACCTGTCTATATAAGACCTTATAGCTCACAGTGCATGTCAGAGCAAATGAGAATCATGAGCTCAGAGACAGAATTGTGGCAAGGCACAGATCTGGCCAAGGTTACAAAAAAATTTCTGCTGCACTTAAGGTTCCTAAGAGCACAGTGCCCTCCATAATCCTTAATGGGAGACATTTGGGACAACCAGAACCCTTCCTAGAGCTGGCCGTCCAGCCAAACTGAGCTATCGGGGGAGAAGAGCCTTGGTGAGAGAGATAAGAAGAACCCAAAGATCACTGTGGCTGAGCTCCAGAGATGCAGTCGGGAGATGGGAGAAAGTTGTAGAAAGTCAACCATCACTGCAGCCCTCCACCAGTCGGGGCTTTATGGCAAAGTGGCCCGGCGGAAGCCTCTCCTCAGTGCAAGACACATGAAAGCCCGCATGGAGTTTGCTATAAAACACCCGAAGGACTCCAAGATGGTGAGAAATAAGATTCTCTGGTCTGATGAGACCAAGATAGAACTTTTTGGCCTTATTTCTAAGCGGTATGTGGGGAGAAAACCAAGCACTGCTCATCACCTGTCCAATACAGTCCCAACAGTGAAGCATGGTGGTGGCAGCATCATGCTGTGGGGGTGTTTTTCAGCTGCAGGGATAGGACGACTGGTTGCAATTGAGGGAAAGATGAATGCGGCCAAGTACAGGGATATCCTGGATGAAAACCTTTTCCAGAGTGCTCAGGACCTCAGACTGGGCCGAAGGTTTACCTTCCAACAAGACAATGACCCTAAGCACACAGCTAAAATAACGAAGGAGTGGCTTCAAAGCAACTCTGTGACTGTTCTTGAATGGCCCAGCCAGAGCCCTGACTTAAACCCAATTGAGCATCTCTGGAGAGAACTAAAAATGGCTTTCCACCAACGTTTACCATCCAACCTGACAGAACTGGAGAGGATCTGCAAGGAGGAATGGCAGAGGATCCCCAAATCCAGATGTGAAAAACTTGTTGCATCTTTCCCAAAAAGACTCATGGCTGTATTAGATCAAAAGGGTGCTTCTACTAAATACTGAGCAAAGGGTCTGAATACTTAGGACCATGTGATATTTCAGTTTTTCTTTTTTAATAATTCTGCAAAAATGTCAACAATTCTGTGTTTTTCTGTCAATATGGGGTGCTGTGTGTACATTAATGAGGAAAAAAAATGAACTTTTAGCAAATGGCTGCAATATAACAAAGAGTGAAAAATTTAAGGGGGTCTGAATACTTTCCGTCCCCACTGTAGTTCTGGGAGGTCATCATATGATGACCTCCCGTGATCGCGCCAGCCACACGCCCGCTCCTTTCCTCATGCTGATAGCCGGCTTCTCTAAAAGGGACCTCTACAGTGATAATCAGGGCACTGATTATCAGTGCAGTCCCAACAATGCTCACCAGTGCTGCCAGTCAGTGCCCACCAGTGCTGTCAATCAGTGCCTCATCAGTGTCACCAGTGCCCATCTGTGCCACCTACCAGTGCCCATCTGTGCCATCTATCAGTGCAGCCTCATTAGTGCTTCCTCATCAGTGCCCTTCAGTGCAGCTTATCAGTACCCATCAATGCCTATCAGTGCAGCCTATCAGTGCCCATCAGTGAAGCCTTATCTGCGCACATCAGTGAAGGAGAAAAATTACCTGTTTGAAAAAAAAGGAAATATCGACAACTAAATACTACCAAATGAAAGCCCAATTTATCCTGAAAATACAAGGTATAATCCACCTGGATGGACAAAGTAGTTGTGATGATATGTACGGTTTTACTAACACATGTCAACATTTCAAAACTAGGCTTAGGCATTTAGATTTGTTTTACCCTTAGGTGTGAAGGAGTTAAAGTGGCTGTAGGGAGCAGTAAATGTGGAAGCAATGATTTCAAAAGGGACTGTAATAACAGTAATTTGTAGTTGTCTCACGCATAGATGCCAACTGTCATGGATTTCCTGGGACAGTCCTGCATTTAGGTGCTCTGCCCCAATCAGGGCCAGGACAAGAAGTGGGTAGGAGGGTCGGCAGCCCTGGTTTGTTGCAGGGATGGGGGCACCCTGACCCTAACCCTAAGGGAAAGAGGGGGACACAGTTTGGCATCTTTGTCCTGGGCACTGGATGACCTTGATGACCTTGAGAGAGAGCGAGAGAGAGAGAGAGAGATAGCGTATATATATTAATATATTAGATAAATACAAATAACAAACTATATAGTTATAATAAAAAATACAACTAAATAAACAAAACATGACAGTAGAAAATAGAAAAAGGAGATTGTGCTTTAAGAGTGATTACAGCTTTCTGGATGTATCACACCTTGTATAATTAATACAGTGTTTCTCAAACTTTTTTGTCTAAACAAGACATCTAACATCTAAACGTTTTTCACAGCACACCTGAAAAGATTTAACAATTTTTGTGGTGAAGAACTTATTTAGTGTTGAAGCAGACTCCTAAGTTAACACTGTAGTGTAGACAAAAGAGAAAAGGGGACAGGCGCCTCTAATGCCCTGTACACACTGCCGGTTTTGCTGTCGGAATAAACGCTGAAGGTTTTTACGACGGAGTTCCGACGGAATTCCGCTCAAGCTGTCTCGCATACACACGGTCACACCAAATTCCGACCGTCCAGAACGCGGTGATGTACAACACGTACAACGGCACCAGAAAACGGAAGTTCAATAGCTAGTAGCCAATAACTTCCGCCTCGTACTTGCTTCAGAGCATGCGTCATTTTTGGGGCGTCGGAACAGCATACAGACGAGCGTTTTTTCCGAAAGTAATTTGTTCCGTCTGAAAAATATAGAACATGTTCTCTATCTAAGTCCGTCTGAATTTTTGACAGAAAAAGTCCGATGGGGCATACACACAGTCGGAATATACGATAAAAAGCTCCCATCGGACTCTTTCTGTTGAAAATTCCATTAGTGCGTACACGGTATAAGTCTAAGCCCAGGTTCACATTGATGCAATTTGACATGTCAAATCGCATGCCAAATCTGCGGCTGTTGCCGGCAATAGCACCGTCTGAATCGGTATGATGCTGACTTTGCAATGCCGCAACGATTCCCAAAAGTAGTTTCTGTACTACTTTTGGCAACTTCGGGTGCAATTTCAATAGACATCTGTGCAGGAACCCACACAGATGTCTCTGAAATCGCTCCTGAAGTCAGACTGACATGCGGGTACGAAACTGTGCGTGTTCAGCAGAACTCGCGCAATTTCAGTCCCGCAGCAGTGTGAACCTAGGCTAAGACCCTATGTATAGTAGTATCTTTTACATTTATTAAAAGAATCAACTCACATGAGGGAGGAAGTATACAGGAACATCATACATAGAGGGTGCTTCCATGGTGCTGGTGAGGTTGGTACAGGGCTCGCGTGCTTGGAGAGATTAAGAAAGGAGCGTTGCGGCCTCTCTATGGACTACCGTACATGCTCTGCAAATGCGTTGCGTCGTTTCCTCCCGGTGATCTACTTTTCCGGTGGGCTCTGCATGTCAGGCTGCATTCCAACACTTGCAGACTGCCATCAAGTCCTCCCACCCTGGCCCCGTGGGTCTGACGGTCTGACCGCTGTTACAGTCTTTGCTGACCCCCCCCCCCTCCCTGAAATATCCCACAGCACACCTGCATATCTACGAAGTAAATAGAGAAAGTCCTGGACAGCCGCACTCAAATTAATATGTTGCCTTTATTAAGTAAAAGTCATAAAAGATACATGCCGCAGCAGAAAATGCAGGAAAGCTGACGCATTTCACACTGTAGTCAGTGCTTAATCATAGCTATGATTAAGCACTGACTACAGTGTGAAACGCGTCAGCTTTCCTGCATTTTTCTGCTGCGACATGTATCTTTTATGACTTTTATTTAATAAAGGCAACATATTAATTTGAGTGTGGCTGTCCAGGACTTTCTCTAATTACTTCATTGTACAAGCATTGCCGGCACCTGTTGCTTCCAGCATGGAGGAGATCGGCTTTCTTAGAGCGGTGATAATTTTCTCTTTCTACTACTTCTGGATTTTACACCTGCACATCTAGTGTGCTGTGGCATACAGTTTGAGAATTACTGAACTAATGCGAACTTTGGAACACCGCTACTGATGTTGTGTTTATTTGTTAAAGTTTGAAAAACTTTTTTTCTGATTTAAAAATAAAATAGAAAAAGATAAGCTGCCCTTTAGCTTCAATGTTGGTTACTGTGAAAAATTACAGCAGCTATTTCTTTTTTTTAATCGTGAGGCCCACTGTGAGTCAGATTATCAACCAGGATCATTTTGGAGGTCGACAAGTTTTCTTTTCATTTTTTTTTTGTGTGTGAATACAAGCTGTGTCCACTCCTTTCCAAAAATGCCTGTGTTATTCTTGTGATTTTAAGAGACTAGCGCTGGCTGGTACTGATAAGCAATTGTCCTGTGTCATACTGTTTTTTTATTAACTCTCATTCACCACTAAAAACAATTGGGTTTATTTGTGTATTTTTTCTTTTTTTTTTTTTTATTTACCTATGTTTGCTCATGCCTAACATGATGCCAATGAAAATGCTGTCGACGTGCTCGCTTGCACTCTTATTTATTCATGGTCTCATTCAGTTTTTTTTTTCTTTTTGTTTTCAGGGTAAAGAGAGTGACCTTTTTTGGGTGGTTGTGACTGAAGTTTGCTTTGCAGAAGCAGCTACTTGTATAAGGTAATTACTTTTCATGATTATATTTTCAATGTGCTTTTATTTACGTGGCCTGAGTACGTTTAAAGGTTGTTGTGTTTTGTTTTTTTTAAACCCAATGATTTCAAGATGTAGGAATTCAATCGGCCCTATCCGTTATTTAAAGTGGTTGTAAACCCTCACATATACCCAGTGCAGTGACTGGCCTCAGGTGGGACACAGAAATGAGACAAATCCTCCCACATAAGTAGTTTATCTGCAGTCTTTTCTTCTCTACAGTTGTTCAAGGTCCAGAATTTACACAGGATCTCTCAGCTCTGAAAAGCAGGGGGTGAAGAGCCAAAGTTACATCAGTGAGGAGAGCTCTGAGAGCTGATTGGAGGGAAGGGACACGCCCCCTTCACACAGAAACAGAGCTAAGGCTGTCAATCAGCTGGAGGTCCCTCCTCTGTCACCTTTTTATCTCTTGGTGTCAGGAAACTTGTCAGAAGCGATTCATGCTGATAGCGGAGGAACGAGGCAGCGGACAGAAAAATCACTTAGTGCTCTGGATTGAGAAAAGTACACACTATAGAGGAATATGCTTTGTTCATATTTCATGTCTGAGGTTTACAACCACTTTAAAGGGAAGTTCACCCAGAAGGTTTTAAGCTGGCTATTGCATTTTGGCTGATTCTTCATAAATTGGAGCAAAAAGTCAGCCAAACAAGAACTATCTTATCAGATGTAGTCGTTGTTTGGGTATTTAGGCAGCTACAGGTTCTGCGGCTGTCAGAATCCATTAGCTGGCAATGTAGATTCCTCCATCCATGCTGTTTAGCATGGATGGGGAAAGCGATCAATTTATCTTGTTCAGTCTGTGAGCTGAAAGCTAAGCATGTATGGCTAGCCTTAAGCTAGCCATAGATGGTGCGATTTTTTTTCCTGCAACCACGGTCATTGTTGGTATGTTTATCCCTCCTGCGGCACTATTGCATTCTCCTTGCAGGGGGGTTGGGCACAGGGAGCCATCCCTGCTGGCAGAACACAGTGATTATTGCTAGCAGCTACAGTTAGCAATAATCGCAGGAAAAAAAACAGTCTGGTGGCACCCAAGTTGATCAATCAATCAAGTTGGGTACAATCAGCCTGCTCATACATGGCTCGAATCCCGGCCATTCTCTGCTGAACCGGCCAAGATTTGAAATGTTTATGGCCAGCTTTAGGTATAGGTGGAGCCTGGTGGCCTGAGTCGGCCCGTGGCTTCTTATATGCCCTGGATACTCCCAGCCTTATATCCTTGCCCCAGTTCCCGACTCCTGTCCACTTGGGAGTTTTGCCTGTGCAGAGAAAAGCAACCAGTACACTTTAATAGTGACCCAACCAAAACGACATATTTACCCACTCCCCTTTCACTACACTCACCCAAAAACAAGATGTGACTCACCGCCTGTATGACAGCGTTGGTACTTGGCAACTGGCTGCTTGGGCCCTTGGCACTGTCACTCGGGTGAAAGGTGAGAATTCCCAGCTCTGTGTAAACTTGGGGCTTACATAGGACATACTCTATTAAGTTGACCATAAATGGTTCAAATCTTGGCCGTTTCAGCAGGGACCGGCCGAGCTTCAAATCATCTATGGGCAGGCTGATTGTACCCAAGTCGATCCATCGATCAACTTTGGTACAAGCAACATGTCGGATTTTTGGCACAAGATTATTGCCAGTAGCTATAGATGCTAGCAATAATCAGCGTGTTCTCCTGACAGGAGCGACTCCCCGCATCCCCCGCCATCAGTAGAACACAATGTCTCTGCGGGAGGGATTCCCCCATCAACACTGAATGTGTTGATGGGGACATCAAGCGATTTTCTTTCCTGCAACCCATGGTTGCAGGAAAGAAAATCACATAATCTATGGCCTGCCTTAACTCCCAACAGCTGAATGAAAAAACAGGGGTGCAAAGGGTAGATGAGTATGTGCTGCTGGTCTGCTGGGGGCCACCATTAAAGTTAACCTGTTGCTTTGCTTTGCATGGTAAGGCTTCATCTCCTTTCTCAACAACCATGTTAGATCTAATCTAAATGTGAAAATCATTGGATATTGCTGTGTTTGCTTTAGCCCCCCTTCTCCCGGCCCCTGTACTAAATGACTAAATAGAACACAGTAACTTTGTTTTAATAAATATTCACTAACTGTAAACCATGCAGTGTTCAGTAACTGGTGCTCCATCTTTAGAATTACATTTTAGCCTGGCTCAGCAGTTTGTGGTTGTCCTAGAGTCACATCATTATTTTCCCCTATATCTGTGTCCATATTGCCAACCCCTTATGCTTGGGGACCTCTTCTTGCCCTGCCTTTGAAGAATCTGGTATCCCTGTGTGCTTTTAGACTGCATTCACACTTCAGAATTTGAATCGCGGGCAGATTTGCTGCGATTCTGCCCACAATTTGAAATCGCCGATGTGTAAATGACAAATCGCAGGACTCACGTTTGAGATGCCATTCATTTGAGTGACACCTAAAAGCTGAACTTTTTTTGGGTGAGATGCTTCACGCGGTATATATCGCGGCAGACCCGCACCACGATTTTAGGTGTCATTCAAATGAATGGCATCTTAAGGCTCCTTTCACACTGGGGCGGTGGGTGCGTCGGCCGTAAAGTGCTGCTATTTTTAGCGGCACTTTACCGTTAATTTCACTGCGCTATTCGGCTGCTAGCGGGGAGCTTTTACCCCCCGCTAGCGGCCGAGAAAGGGTTAAAACCACCCGTAAGCGCTGCTACAGCAGCGCTTTGCCAGCGGTATAGCCACGCTACCCATTCATTTCAATGGGCAGGAGCGCTGTAGGAACGGTATACACACCTCTCCTTCACCGCTCCAAAGATGCTGCTAGCAGGACTTTTTTTAGCGTCCCGCCAACGCACCGCTCCAGTGTGAAAGTCCTCGGGGCTTTCACATTGGAGAGACAGGAGCGGCTCTTTCAGGGCGCTTTGCAAGCACTATTTTTAGCGCCTGCAAATCGCCCCAGTGTGATAGGGGTCTAAATGTGAGTCCCGCGATTTGTCATTTACACATCGGTGCTTTCAAATCACGGGCAGAATCGTGGCAAATCTGCCCGCAATTCAAGACACTGAAGTGTGAATGCAGCCTGAGTCATAAGGGGCTTTATACTTTAAGGTGTAACTAAAGGCAAAACTTTTTTTTTTTTAGTTTTGGATGGAGTGGAGAGGGATTAGCACACCCATCAGTTTTTAATGCTGTCTGTGCCCCCGTTAAAGAGATTCACCCTCTCTATTTGTCCTTTTTACCATTATCATTGAAAGTAAAAGAAAATCCCAAATTTTGGGTTGTCCCCAGAAAAGTAATAGAGAGGAAATCTTCCAAAGGGGAAAATAGTTCTGCTGACATGGGGGTCCCCAAGGAATTCCCCTAATTTGAGGGGATTTCCTTTTACTTCCTGTTTTGGCTATGGAACAGGAAGCAAAGGGCAATCTCCCCAACGGGTCACAGGGGTTATATCCCTTCCTTACTCTATCCAAAATGAAATACTTTAACCATAATTTTTATTGTCTACAAACCAGAATGTCTTATTTAAAGCACATACCTTATATATAGAGCTTCTAGCTGTACTATTCTACACCCTGCAGAGAAAGAGGAACATCGCTACTGCTTTGTAGAGGGTCTCTTGATCACTCTAAACAGTCTGTATTCATTCTTCTTCAGCACTGTTGCTAGGTTTGTCCAGGAGTTTACAGAGGTGGTTAGGCAGGAAAAATAAAAATAAAAATGTAAATGTATTTTGGGGGCTGCCCCTGCTTATCTTGTAGCCATAGGCAGAGAACCAAAAGAGCTTTAGGCTGCATTCACACTACAGCATTTTAAATTGCTGGCAGATTTGCCGCGAATCTGCCTGCGATTTGACAGCGCTGATGTGTGAATGACAAATCGTGGAACTTGCATTTGAGATGCCATTCATTTGAATGACACCTCAAATCGCAGTGCAGGGGCTGCCACGATTGTCCTGCAATAAAACGCACTGCAATCGCAGCAATCCGCATAGCGGGAAGCATGGCCCCCTAAAAAAGCTCTGGAGCGCTATAGTGTGAATGCAGCCTTATGGTAAACATGGCTCCACTTCTGCGTATACAATTATATATATAATTTATTGAGTGCTGTTCCATGCTTAACACCACAAGAGGTCACGGATATTCATTTCTCAGTGTCACAAGAATGTTCTACAACTTCTTTACGGAATGCACTGTGAAAATGGCCTTCGGGTGCAAACGTGCTATCAGACAGAAGTTCCCAAGAAGTTTTCCGCATATCTCTTAGTGTGTTACTACAGCCGTGTCATCCGCTTGATGTTCATCTGCTTGCTCCATAATCATCCTTTTAAAAAAATTAATCGTTCTCTAGACACCATGACAACCGTGATGTCATCGGCAGCCAGTCATCGCCGTGCTGTGTGATGTCAGTGCTTATTACTGCTTTCTGTGACCTTGTAAGAATATAACACGGCTAATTGAATCTAAATGTGAGATTGTCGCCATACCAACACTTTTAGACCCTCAGTGTAAAGCTGGTCATTTGTGTTTTTTTTTTTTGGTAGTGACAATTGTCAATTGTAATGAATAATAGATATGATTTTTTTTGTTTGTTTGTTTAACCACTTGCTTACTGGGCACTTAAACCCCCCTCCTATCCAGACCAATTTTCAGCTTTCAGCGCTGATGCACTTTGAATGACAATTGCGCGGTCATGCTACACTGTACCCAAATTAAATTTTTATCATTTTTTGCCCACAAATAGAGCTTTCTTTTGGTGGTATTTGATCACCTCTGTAGTTTTTATTTTTTGTTAAGAAAATAATTTTTTTTTTTTTTTTTTAATATTTTGTTATAAAATTTTGCAAACAGGTAATTTTTCTCCTTCATTGATGTACGCTGATGAGGCTACACTGATGGGCACCGATAGGTGGCAGTGATGGGCACTGATGGGTGGCAGTGATGGGCACTGATGGGTGGCAATAATAGGCACTGATCGGTTAAACTGATAGGCAGCACTGCTAGGTGGCATTGATAGGTGGCACTCATGGGCATTGATAGGTGGCACTAGTGGGCACTCAATAAATCAATAAATACAGCGCTAGCGATTGGACAAAATGAATATGGTAATCTGCTGTTAAAAAAGTGCTAAAACTTTACAAATATAAATGAATAAATGCAGCGCTAGCAACTATATATTGATCAAAGATATACAAGTGCACTGTGAAAGTGAAAGAATCACTAGAATAGTAATGATGTAATCATATAAATAGCACCTATTGTATGAATGCTAAACTGGAACGTGTGACGTGAAAATGAATATACTAGCAACTAGAAATATCTATAAGATATAGCGCCAGCATTGACACAAGGTGATAGTGACATATAAACACATAGAAAGTAACATGAACTAGATTGATGTGCAATTCCTTAGAAATCCCGCTGGTTAGCGACGGTAGGCTTTCAACCCTTCAGCCTGTAATAACACAATCAGTCACCGGGGGCAGATGGAATTATGACAGCTTCTTCCAGAACCATTTACCTTTTTAGAAGCCCTCTCAGCCTCCTTGATGTCCCAGTTTCAGAGGTGCTGTAATATGCAAGTTCTAAGCATGATATCAGATAGGTGGCACTCATGGGCATTGATAGGTGGCACTGGTGGGCACTGGCAGGTGGCAATGGCAGGTGGCACTGGCAGCGGGTACTGGTGGGCACAGATGAGGCATAATTGCCTCTTCCTCTTGGGGACCGATGTCCCTTGCAGATAAGCCGGTGATCGGCTTTTTTTTCTCCTCACGCTGTCAGCGTGAGGAGAAAAAAAAAAACACAATTACCGAGCTTTTGTTTACGTCATGTGATCAGCTGTCATTGGCTGACCGCTGATCACATGGTAAGGGGCCGGGACCGGCCCCTTACTCGGATCTGTGATAAACCGAGTCTCAGTGACTCGGTGATCACAGCGCGTGCACAAGGGAGGCCGTCATATGACGGCCTCCCTGAAATTCAGGTCCGCGCTGCGGCCGTCATTCGGCTATAGCGCGGATTCCAAGAGGTTAAAGAGTAATTACGCCTGAATGTTTACTGCTGCTTGTTAAAGAAGAACACTACCAAACTCTTTCTATATTTCAAATGTACACCATTTAAAAAAAAAAAAAGTTGTGAGATGTACGTATCTTGCAATAAAATGTTCCTACAACGGGCGCTAGACATGAGGGTGAATTTACTTAAAATGGAGAGTGCAAAACCTGGTGCAGCTGTGCATGGTAGCCAATCAGCCTCTAACTTCAGCTTGTTCGATTAAGTTTTGAGAAAAACCCAGAAGCTGATTGGTTTCTATGCAGAGCAGCACCAGATTTTGCACTCTCCAGTTTTAGTAAATCAACCCCACTGCACTCTTGTTGAGAAAAAAATAATTCCCTCAGGGTGATCAATGTAGAGTGTGGGGATTTTTACAAACTTTGTTGCAGATTCTTACATTTTCTTGATCTGAAGTATGCTTTGTGTTTGTTTCACCACATTCTGGTTCATTATAATCAGCTAGGCCACTCTCAGTTCTAATAACAAAAGCTGCAGTGACTCTATTCAGTGGTATTATTATTAGTATTAGTGGTTTTAGATTTAGTGGTATTAGTTGTTAACCTGCGGGGAGTATTTCACAAAACTGAAATTTCTATTGCAAAAGGTATGCAAAATTTCAATTGAAAAATTATATACATAGTTTTTTTTTATACACAAATGTTTTGCTTTGCATTGCTATTTTAAACTGAATGGCATAGGTGTGCGTAGCCTATTGCATTAGGGTGTGCATGCCAAAGTTCAAACACACACGAACAGTAGAGCAGTGGGTGGTGTTGGTGTCAGTTTTTTGTTTTGATTATTTTATTTTGTTATTTTTTTTTAAATATTTTTTTCAAAAAAAAAAATTATGAAAAAAAATATTTAAAAAAATTGTAAAAAAATAACTATATAAAATATTAAAAACAAAAAATATTATTTTTTTACAATGTGTTAGGAGCCCCATTGAGGGGTATTTGTGAAATAGCAAAGAAAGGGACTGAGGACAGAGATTTCCCAGTCCCTTTCTCTGTAGCCCCAGCTTCCATGGGGGTTAAGCAGGGGGAATCTGCACTGCACAGGGTGATTAGGGTGTACCCAGGCACACCTGGCACACCATGTGCGCACGCCTATGCTGAATGGGTTATTTTACAAGGTGAGGTTCACAAATACTTTAATCTTGGGACTCTACAGAATGATTAGTCTTTATGTTGTAGAGAATAATATGTGGGAGAGTTTGAAAAGTTTAGCAAATGACAAATGAGCAGCAGAATGGGCACCAATGTGTGCCGTCAGCTCACAACAGGGCTTAGGAACTTGCATTTCTGGCAGATCACCATGTATTTTTTCAGGGTCTTTAAAAGATAAGTTCACCTTAAGTATAATGTTACATATTACACCCCTATTTAGGGTGTAACATATAACACGTTACCAAAGAGCTCCTGCCTGCACCCCTCAAATCTTTTACTCGCATCCACTGTCACAATTTAAAAAGAGTGCAGCCGTGTGGAGCTCTGCCCACGCGGCTGCATCATTCATTCATAGCAATCTGTGAATGAACTACAACTACCATCTGCCCCCGTGGCAGACAGCTTGTTGTCCCCAATGAACTGCAAGGCCGCTGGTGAGCGCTCTCGTAGTTTATGTATCTTCCTGTTCTCCAGTAACTGTCTGCCAGTATGGGAGGTACGGGCAGACAGCTATACTGAGATTCAGTGGTGTCACTAGGTGGGTGCAGGGGGGAAGCAGACCTCACCCGGGTGACACCGGCCAGAGGGCTGACACCCGTTGGCAGGGGCACTGCCACCAGGGCTGGCAGGATGGGGGGGGCAGAAATCCCGCAGTCACTTAGTCACTTGCACTGGCAGCATCTGCATAGAGAAACCACCTCGGCGCGTCCCTTTCTCATCAGTGAGTTTGGGAAGGGGCAGGCGATATATGTAAATCCCTCCCTGCAGTGGGAAGAACTGACAGTGAGTGTCTGCTAGTGTAAGCATCGCTGCGGTGCCTCTGTAAACAGAGGAAGGGAAAAGTGACTCCTCCCTTCCTGGACTAATGAAAGCCAATAGGAGAGCGGCTGCCTGTGCCGTCCAATGACAGAGAGTGGGCGGATCTCCAAGGGGCTCGGGCGTTGAAGCATGAACATGTGTGGAGGACTGTGAATAAAATTGTATTGGCAGCTGTGGAATGGTCCCTGGATTCTAGATTCCTCAGGGTACTGAGGGAGGCAAGTCCTGGAAACAGGTTAGTGTATTTACAGAACTACATTGTCAGTATGTACAGCAAGGTGCCAGGGTACAGACTGATCTGTATATAATGTAAAAGACCAGGTGTACCCTGACACCGTGCTGACCAGTGTATATAATGTAAAGCACAGTGTATTGGAGCCTGGCGACGGATCAGAGCTGAGCCTTGCCGTGTGTGGAGAAGGTGGGGCTTATTTATGTAAGTTAAAGCGGTGTTCCGGCCTCCCCCTCCAAGAAATTAAAAGTCAGCAGCTACAAATACTGTAGCTGCCGACTTTTAATATTAGGACACTTACCTGTCCTGGAATCCAGCGATGTCAGCACCACAGCCGATGTTTCCATCGGCTGTTGGGTGCAGCCACCGCCATTGCCGGTAAGGGAACCCGGCAGTGAAGCCTTGTGGGTCCTTACTGCGCATGTGTGAAGCGCGCTGTGCTCTCTTACTGGCCTAGCAGCAGGGGAAGAAGGAGGGAGGAAGAGGGGGCCTCTCTTGTGGCGTACCTCGCCATGGCAATGTCTGACAGAAGTGGGGACAGGTATCCACTCCCCTCTCCACTGAAAGTTGCCAAAGTGGCACCAGTGGGGGGGGAAGGAGACCGATAAGAGCATAAGCCTTTTCACCTCCCAAAGCACCCCTCAGCACATTTCTGATCCCCCCACCTCCTTACAAGCACAAGTGGAGAGGGGTGTGTGTACTGAGGGAGGTGGGTCTTTACAGAGGGAGGGGGGTCTGTATGTATTAGAGGGGGGTCTGGACTGAGGGAGGGGTATCTGTACTTAGTGGAGGGTGGTGTCTAGACTAAGGGAGGGGGGTCTGTACGTATTGGGGGGGGGAGTGGTGTCTGGACTAAGGGAGGGGTGTCTGTACTTAGCGGAGGGGGGGGTTGGACTGAGGAAAGGGGGCTAAATTAGTGGAGAGAGGGGGTCTGAACTGAGGGAGGCGGGTCTGTACTGAGGGGGGACTATACTTGGTAGGGGGGGGATACTATATTTTACCGCACCAGGTGACACCAACCCTTGTGACGCCATTGCTGAGATTCTGCAGAAGCTTGAGCAGTGGCATCCATGATCTGCTGATGACGAGTGCAATGCCCTGGCTCCAGAAGAAAAAAATGCCCTTTGTTTATGCAAAAATATGTGCATTTATTTTTATTTTTTTAAAGGTGAACTTATCTTTTAAAGGGATAAAACACGGGGGAATGGGCGTGTATTGCCGAGATGCTTTTTTGTTTTTGCTTTGCCCTGACATTGAGAAAGCGGCGGACCTAAAGTTTTTTTTTTTTTTTTTTATTCACACAAAGGAACAGGTTCTGCATGCATCCTGCTTTGCTTCTGAAGAAACTTCCTAGGGCCATCACTAGAGGGAGCTCTTTAAAGACAGGGATCGGTCGCTCATTCAACTCAGAATCTGTCTTCATACTCCCTGGAGCTCCAACTAGCAACACAGCAGGATGTAAATATAAAGTGAGAGGCTGCAGGCCACAGAGGGGGAGCAAACTGATCTTTTCAAGTAAGATTCAGAGTCCTGGTTTGCTTTCCCCCTACAGGAATGATGGCAGCTGTAGATGGCACTGAAACTTCAGTTATCCTTTAGGCTTAGTGAAAAGTCACTTTTGGCGTTCGTGTGTACATGGCCTAAATCTGCCCTTATCCTTTTGAAGATATCTGATGCTGAACTCGCTATTAAAGCTGGCCATACACTGATCAAAGTTTGGCCATTTCAGCATGGACTAGGTGAATTTCAGTTAGTGTGTGGCTGTTCCTTCTCGACAAAAGTCAATCGTATGATCAACATCTGGGGAAGGGACATGTGTATTCTGACAGCAGTGGGTCCATCTACCTTATTTGTGTGGATGTAGGAATTTTTCTTTTCTTTTTTTTCCACTAGCTGAAAAAAAAAAAAAAAAACAGTGAGTGGCCAGCCTAGAATTCTCCAAGAAGACATGAACTAGGTAATGTGAGTAAGCAGTTGTGCAACTTGGGCTACTTGTTACTGGCAGTTTGATTTTCTGTTTACCCTTCCTCTGAGTTTTTCTTGTGCTGGCCATTGCTGATAGACATTTGTGTGCTCTGTGTTTGTGGGTGTGTCCACTGAATGTTTATCAGTAAAGTTCTAGAAGGTTGTTCTCCTCTGTTCACTTCCAACAAGTACACTATCTGTATAGGCCCAGTGAAGTGAGCAGCCCCAGGTTTGTGGGTTTCCTCCATGTGCTCTTATACAGTGTATACAAAAACGTATTAGCAGGTGAACAGACTTCCTAGACTGGTCATACAGTATGTGCGTGTGTTTGACTGGGATATTCGATTGCAAGCTCTAAGGACCAGGAATGATGTTCAGTGTTCTCCGCGGAGCACTTGTGACATGCCGACAAGTCAAACAAATATGCAGTTGTCCTCAGATCACTTTATAAGTGTCTTCTTTTTTGAAAAAGCAGCTGGTGGTCACATAGGCCAGTCATGTCACAGAGGTCATACCTGTGAATAATGGCTCTACTTAGCACAAGAATACATTATAATGTTGTGTGAAGCAATGTTTAAAGCAAGACAAAGCAACAGATTCACTTTAACTGTAACCCCCACCGGTAACATATACTTACTTTCCCATTACACTTCTAATACTTGGCTGCTGGAAACAAAAAAAAATAGCCACTAATTCTGAGTTTGGGGAAAAAGATTACTTACTTCCCAAAATCCCATGTGACAGCACTGGTGCTTGATTGCACAGTCACATGGAGGCAGACTGAGAGTCTTCCACTTTGTGTAAGCTCCACATTAGGGATGATCTTAGGCGTGTTTGGACATAAGTCGGAACCTGCTTGAGCTATCCTGCCAGGAAGCTGCCAACGTCAACAGCCGATCATGGGCGATGGAGGAATTTCCTACCCTGCAACTGCATATATGCAAGGGGTGTGTATATGTGCCGCTGCGGGGCGGGGAATGCCTATGCCTCCTATGATTGGTTTAGACAATTCCTCGGATTTAACTCGCATGAGCTCATCACAGCTCCACATTGTGACCTTTTGTTAAAGATTTGCTTTGAGTTGACCAAGCCTTTAAATAGATTCCAGTTGTTATCTGTTAAGTGCATGTGAAGAAGTGGAAACCCTTCTAAATTACTGCCTAGGTGGGCCAAATCGAATCATGGACCTCTGTTCCCTATGGAACTCCTTTTTAACAAATGTCCCTTACTTTAGCCGACTTTTGTCATGTAGACATGTCATCTCTTGTACCAAAGTAGTTAAGGTGAAAGCCTTGCCATAAGAGCAGCTCAGAGAAATTTTTGATGACCGCACCATAATAAACCATTGATGTGAAGCGGCATTTTTATGATAAAATTAGCACTTTTAGGAAAATGAATCTATAAGTCTTGGCCATTCGCAATGAAGTTGTTAAATGCCCGAGCAAGAGAAATATTGTTTTGGAAAAAAAAAATTGAGAGGTCCGAGAAGAAATATATTGATTAAAACATTTTGAGTTAATTAAAAAAGAAGGGGGGAAAAAGGTTTGCATAAATGAATGTGGTCATTTGAAATGACTTTATGGGAAGACCTGTTAAGGGTTTGTCACAGGGTAAACCGCATTTAAAATACCATCTGTCAAGGACAGATTTTATACACTATGTCATCAGAGTTACTGACTGAGATTGGTGTTTATCTGGGATGTTACTTATTTTTTCATTTACTGCTTTAAAAGCAAGTACAGTTTTTAATTGATGTTAATATTCTGTACTTTATATGGCAGTAAATATTAAAGAAAAAATAAGCAAAGCTTTATAGTTGAAGACTAACTCAATCTAAAAGTCATATCTTGGTTAAAGCAGAACTCTGGCCTGCTAAGATGGCATTCCGAGTCAGCTAGGTAGAGCTGGGAATCCTGGCCTTCTGTATTATAGGTGCTAATGTAGGTGTTCCCGGAACACCAGGTTACTTGCAACCAGAGAATTTTACAGAGATTTTTTTGCAGTTCTAAGATGAAAAATGAAAGCCTACAAGTGCACGTGGAAGTGCAGTTGCTGGAGATCCGAGGGGGACATGCAAGGAAAATAAAAAGAACAGCATCTTTGCTTCTACACGATTGGATGATAAAATCACCACTGCTTCCCCTCAGATTTACAGCGAGTACACTTGTATTGTAGAGTGGATTTGCCTTTAATAAACCCCAAGATACCTAATAATTTGGGGTGTACACAACAAAGTGCTAGAGTGCAATTTGCCTAATGGGGACACTAGTTAGATTGAGCTGTGTGTCCCCAAGGAAAGACATTGGTAGGGTTTTACCCTCCCTTCTTGTTTGGCTATGTGACAGGAAGTGAAGCCAATTTTCAGAAAAGGGACACAAAGCCCAACCTAAAAAAGACAAGCAGGGGTTCTAACACTCACTTGGTTTCCCTCAAATAACCACAATTAGAATAGGATTGTCTTGAGCTAGATTTTAGCTCGGTGCTCTAAATCAGTGGTTCTCAACCCTGTCCTCAAGTACCCCCAACAGGCCATGTTTGCAGGTTTACCTTCATCTTGCACAGGTGCTTTAAATCAGAGTCAATGGCTTGGTATTTTGGACAGATATTTAGCTAAGATAGATTCCCAAAACATGTCCTGTCGTGGGTACTTGAGGACTGAGGCTGAGAACCACTGCGCTAAAATGGAAAATTGAATACTTACCTCTCTGTAATTTCCCTTTCCTGGTGCCTATCTATGGCAGCATACACATGCATATGCTACCATGAAGGCACCAGGAAAGTAGCTTTTAGACAAATCACCTTTTTTTGTTTTGCCATGCCAATCAGCCTAGTTAAGCTGCAGCTGGGAAATCTGTTGCATGAAAATTGTTTAGGGGGAGGAGGGAGTGTAAAATGCATTACTTGGATTGAGCATGCATCTGCAAAACAAATTGTTAACAAAACACATAAAACATACAAATTTGCTACAAATTTTATTGGTCAACAAAACAGGACTTGAAAAAGAGCACACGCCTGGAAGCTTTGAATACCTGCACCTGCAGCAGTCAGGGAACAGAGAAACAGAAGTGGTGGTGTTTCAGGACATGGGCTGCCAGTAAGGTAAGTATAGAAGCATTTTTCCTTTTTACAGGGTTTCCCTTTTTTTTTTTTTTTTTTTTTTGCGTATATAAGATTTTTTTGTGATCCACTTTACAATAACTAATGTTAATAATGTGGCTTTAGTGGTTAGCACTTCTGCCAGCAATGAGGTTATCGGTTTGAGTCCCAGTCAGGGTATTGCATGGAGTTTGCATGTTCTGATTTGCTTGCTTGGGTTGATCTGTGTACTCTGGTTTCCTCTGACACTTCAAAGACATGCTGGTAGGTTAATTGGCTATGACCAAATTGGTCCTAGTATGTGTATGTATGTGAAATAGGGATTTTAGATTGTAAGCTCCTTGAGAGTAAGGACCGATGTGCATGTACAGCATGTAAAGCACTGCGTATTGTTGATACCTGTAATACCTGTAGTAAATACATCTTAATTTATACTATTCCTCTTGAATCAATATAAGGTAGTAAGAGATGCCTTGCTTCTTTTTCTTTGAGTTTGCAAATAATCATCTCGCTACTCAAAATAGTTATCAAAATTGCGCAGCATTTGAGCCGTACCTTTCATGCGCTGAGTTGCTGCCCGGTTCCGTTTTTGACGGGTAAAACATGTGCCCAGATCAGCAATAACAATGGAAATAGCCGCGATCACGAACTGAACTCCTCTAAGCTTTTAATTCCATAGAATTTATTGCTGGCTGTATTTCCATGAATTTATAACGCTTTGATTCTTAAGAGCCCCATTTAATCAGTTTTGCCTGGCACGGAACATAATAAACAACTTTTCGGCGTTAAAGTGCCACATGAGAGAGGTTGCTAACAAGGAAGTTAAGTGTTTCTGCCACTAGCAGTTTTTCACTGTATTTTTCATGAGCTGTTACTAGCAGTAATGTACTTTGCAGGCTTCTGAGCTCCGCTTAAACATTGTGATAAGCTGCACAGCCCCCGGGCTCTTTTATAGGTATCACCGAAAGCGGCTCCTCGGTGCAGGCTGACTGATCGTTGACTGTTTGTTGCTACAGCGTTCCAATGAAACTTACCATTGTTAGATGTTAAAATCTCTTTTTACAGAGAATTCCCACCTTTTTTTTTTTTTGAGAAATGTCATTCTGTAATAAAGGGCAGTGAAACGATAAATGCTGCAAATAGTATTCGTTACCTTGTTTGTTCTGTTGCTTCTGTACAGACTCTTTTAAGAATTTATTGTGTTCAAATGAAAGCGGCCAACATTTTTTTCGGGGCCTTGAACATGTGTCTAGAATGCTTTCATACCTCTGCATCTCTGAAAAGGGAAATTTGAACATTACCAACTCGATAGAATGGATTTTTCGAGAGGCCGTAGAACCATAATGGAGCACAATAGTTTCATAGTTATTTAGAGTGAATAGACATATGTCCATCGAGATTAGCTAAAATCTATCGAATTTGCTCCAACAGGGAAAAAACTTCTTCCTGGTCTCCTAAGGCCCCATTTCTCAACCTTTATACCCCAGAGGAACCCCTAAAATCATTATCATAAATCACATTACTGAAAATAATTCATCAGAGGTCAATGGCAAAACTGCTCCTTACATTCAGTAAGAAGAATGCAACCTTCACAGTCGTAGTCAGTAAGAAGAATGCAAACTCAAAGGACTCATGTACACTTGTGGCTGTCATTGCCACCCCTCCAACATGGATTGCTTTTGAGAGACATGTGACAAGTGGTTCAGAGGCAATATGTCACTCCTGGATGCCTGTTTTAAACCTTACAAGGCCATAGAACCATGCCACAACTGCGTGCATTACACATGCTTGCAGGACAATTGTGTCATAGCCCAGTTCACTTGAATAGGTTTCTGGCTGTTTGTCCTGCCTGATGATCAGGGCCTGTTGTATAATTTTGGCTGCACTGTGGGAGTATGAACTAATATGGCTAGTGGCCGTGTTAACTTGGGGCTGGGTAGTGAGTGCGTAGCAAAACCACAGCTCAATCACCTGTTTTTGCTGCCCTTTGTAAATTAAGCCTTACAGACAGCTGGAAAGGCAATTGGTGTTTCACTGCTGGCTTTGTCAAAAGGTGTCAGTCCTGGAGCTATGCAAGCGCCATCAAATTAAATCAGCCACAGCCCAAGGAACCCTTAGGAATCTCTAGAGGAACCCATGAAACCCTGGATAAAATTGGCCACCCTAAGGTTGCCCTAAAGTCCTTCGATCAACAATCTACAGTGTTATTACGTATCAATATTATTAGCAAGTTTCATGTTGTACAATTAGAAACATACATAATCTTTAAAAAAAAAAAAATCAGAGATGGCTAGAGCTAGCTCCCATGAAAGTCTATAGAACAATTTTACAGCTCTTACTGTAAAGAAGCCTTACTTAATGCAGAGGGCAAACATCTCCAGACATGAAGCGTGACCCCTTGAAGAGTTGCCCTTCTCTGTACTCGCTCCATTTCCAGTACATCTTTCCTGAGGACTGGTGCCCAGAACTGGATGGCATACTCTGGATGGCATACTTCAGGTGAGGCCGGACCAGAATCTTGTAGAGTGGGAGAATTATCACTTTATCTCTTGAGTTAATCCCCTTTTTAATGCATGCCAGTATTCTGTTTGCTTTGTTAACAGCAGCTTGGCATTGCATGCCATTGCTGAGCCTATCATCTACTAGGACCCCCAGGTCCTTTCCCAGCCTTGATTCCCCCAGAGGTTCCCCCAGTGAGTAGATTGCATTCATATTTTTGCCACCCAAATGCTTTATTTAACATTTTTACACATTAAACCTCATTTGCCATGTAGTTGCCCTCCCCATTAATTGGTTGAGATCTTCTTGCAAGGTTTCCACATCCTGCGGAGATGTTATTGCCCTGCTCAGCTTAGTATCATCCGCAAATACAGAGATTGAACTGTTTACCCCATCCTCCAGGTTGTTTATGAACAAAGTAAATAGGATTGGTCCCAGCACAGAACCCTGGGGGACCCCACTACCCACCCCTGACCATTTAGAGTACTCCCCATTTACCACCACCACTTGAACTCGCCCTTGTAGCCAGTTTTCAATCCTTGTATTCACCCTATGGTCCATGCCAACGGACCTTACTATATACAGTAAACATTTATGGGGAACTGTGTCAAATGCTTTTGCAAAATCCAGATACACCATGTCTACTGGCCTTCTTTTATCTAGATGGCAGCTCACATCCTCATTCAGTGTTAATAGATTAGTTTGGCACGAACGATTCTTCATGAATCCATGCTGATTACTGCTAATGATACCGTTTTCATTACTAAATTCTTGTATATAGTCCCTTATCATCCCCTCCAAGAGCTTGCATACTATTGATGTTAGGCTAACTGCTCTGTAATTCCCAGGGATGCATTTTGGCCCTTTTTTAAATATTGGAGCTACATTGGCTTTTCTCCAATCAGCTGGTACCATTCCAGTCAGTAGACTGTTAGTAAAAATTAGGAACAATGGTCTGGCAATTACTTGACTGAGTTCCCCCAGGACCCTTGGGTGCAAACCATCTGGTCCCATTGACTTATTAATGTTAAGTTTTCCAAGTCTATTTCTAATTCTGTCCTCTGTTGGCCATGAGGGTGCTTCTTGTAATGTGTCATGAGGATAAACACTGCAATTTTGGTTACTGAAGCCCCAGATTCCTTCGTGAAGACCGAGAAGAATAAATTCAATACCTTCGCCATTTACCCATCCTTTGTAACCCTATTTCCTTGCTCAATCTTTATGGGGCCAAAAGGGTCTGTCCTCCCTTTTTTTACTGTTTATATACTTAAAGAATTTCTTGGGATTTTTTTTGCTCTCTCGCTATGTGTCTTTCGCCACCCTAATTGCACCCTTACATTCCTTGTTGCATTCTTTGTAAAGTCTGAATGCTGATGATGATCCCTCAGCCTATTTTTTTGAATTTTGAATTGTATTTTTTGAAAGGCCTTCTCCATTGCTTTTATATACATTTTTACATTGGAGTTAAGCCATCCAGGACTTTTGTTCGCTCTTTTAAATTTATTTCCCAATGAGATGCACTGGTTAATGCCCTTATTTAATATGCTTATAAAGCAAACCCATTTTTCCTCCGTCTTCTTTGTTCCTAAGATTTTATCCCAATTTATATCTTCTAGCAAGGTTTGTAGTTTAGGGAAGTTTGATCTTTTGAAATGCAATGTCTTTTATTCCCCTTTCCTATTTATGTGATTTATACTGAAGCTAATTTTCCTGTGATCGTTGTTTCCTAAATGGCCCCTTATTTCCACATCCGTGATCAGGTCTGTATTGTTGGTAATCAGCAGGTCTAGTAACGCTTTGTTTCTAGACCAAGTTTACTGTGGAGACCATTTTAGTCAGGTGTCCCAGTTATCTTCTATCGCATTATTCAGCAGTGGGGAATCATAGAAACAAGGGTCAGCCAATGGGCAGCCCCAAGTAATCCAGATTGTAATTTCCTGCTGCAAAAAATTAAAGTCGTGGAGACTTTTGTACCTCAACCTTATAGGGCAGCCCTTCTGCATGATTCAGTATGCTGCAAATCAAAGACCACAACATAGCTGAGGTCTTCATTCATCCAGTTTGTTCCTATTACATCACAGTTTCCTAATTTTATGAGCTGTAAACCAGGATACATTTTATGTGTTTTTCTTAATAGTACAAGCGGGTAATCACAGATTCTTCCCAAAGCCTGAGGTGTTGTATTTACTTGGGGGACTCCTTGCAACAGAGCTTTGGGTTGAGCAGTGCTGCAGCTGTTGAGAGACTACAGTGCCTCCTTTTCCACCTACAGTCTGGCAGTATGTATGGGGATCTGTAGTTCTTCTACCAGGGGAAACCTACCCTGGTGTATAGAAATTACATTTAAAAGATATATAAACACTAACAATGAGCTTTCTCTTATTTGCTCCCTTTTATCTGTTCAATAAATGCAAAAAATACCTGCTTATCCTGTCAATTCAGGGTACTTGTAGTTTCCTGTGCACTGAACGTAAATCTCAAAAAATGCTATCAGCTCTTACCAGTTATATTTTGTGAACTACAGAACACCTCCCGCTGTGTTATAGAAAGGGGGAATCGGGAAGGTGTTCTGTAGTTCTGTTGGTGACAACACTTCTCCATAGATACAGTAGAGTGAGTGAGAGTTGTCACCCTAGGACAGGAATTGTGTTCACTGGCAGGATCCCCAGGTAAAAATAAAGTGAAAAAGCCCGTCCTTTGGTTAGGCCTCATGTACACTGCTGCTGCTAAACGGACATTTAGGAGCAGTTGGGCATTTTTTTTTTCAACTGCTCCGGAACTCTCCTCTATGTTATCTTATCAGTACATGTACACTGAGTAGTTTATAGTGGTTTCTAGGCAGTTGAGTTTAGAGGCCTTTTTTTGGAAAGCAAATAAATGAGTTCAGACGCTGTGTTTAGAGCCATTTCAAGCGCCAAACACTTCTAAATGAGGCTAAACATTTCATTTATAGGCGTTTTTAATTTTTGGCTATTTTGAAAAAAAAAAAAAAGTTTTTTTTCAAAAGCTTCTAAACGCAAACGCGCCAAAACGCCGCTAAACGCGGCATGTAAACATGGCAAAATGGACTTTTTAAACGTGGGTTACTATCTGTCAAGTTAAATCATTCAGGAGAGGTTGTAAAAACATCCCATGTACAGTAATGCCCCGTACACACGATCGGACATTGATACAACAAAATCCTAGGATTTTTTCCGACGGATGTTGGCTCAAACTTGTCTTGCATACACACAGTCACACAAAGTTGTCGGAAAATCCGATCATTCTGAACGCGGTGACGTAAAACACGTACGTCGGGACTATAGACAGGGCAGTAGCCAATAGCTTTCATCTCTTTATTTATTCTGAGCATGCGTGGCACTTTGTGCGTTGGATTTGTGTACACACGATCGGAAATTCCGACAACGGATTTTGTTGTCGGAAAATTTTATAGCCTGCTCTCAAACTTTGTGTGTCGGAAAATCCGATGGAAAATGTGTGATGGAGCCCACACACGGTCGGAATTTCCGACAACAAGGTCCTATCACACATTTTCCGTCGGAAAATCCGACCGTGTGTACGGGACATTAGACTTATTGTAGATACATTTAAAGGAAAGCACAGTCAACGTTAACAGTGTTGGAGAGCCATACAGGGAGTACAGTAAACTTGTTAAGTGCTTCAGTTTTTTTGTATAGGCATTGCTCTAGTGCACCAGTACACCATGGCAGATAAATGGTATAATTTATAGAATGAGGGGAAACATTTGGTTGGCCTCAAAGGAGGAATGCGTGGTAGGAAACTGGTTATCTTCACTTAAATTGGTCATGCAATTCATAGGAACTTGAGTAGGTAGATCAGATTTGAGTCCCTGTCCTGCCAACCTGCAAATGCTCCTCCCCCAAAATGGTGGAGTGTCACACCGAAGCGATGAGCTCAGGCATGTTGGTCACCTGAGCTCTGAGGCCAGAAAGCAGCCCAAGCCAATCCTAGGCGGCAGAGGCATTACTCTCCCTCCAGCACGCTTCTTGGGGACATGTGTCTGTGGGGCAGGGAATGCATCTGCTGCCTATCACAGCTTTCCAGGGGGGATAGCTCAGACAGGTTTGGGCTGTTTTCCGAACATGCATGAGCTCATCCCCTGAGTGTACTACTCTGATTTCCACCGGCCCTCCTCTCTAGTCCATGCAAGGCACTTGTGCGTGACATCATGTGGGATGGACGAGAGAGGAGAGCCAGCAGGGATCAGCTCACCACAAGTAGATCTGCCACAACAGCTTCCCTGCGCAGCTCTGCATTAGGAAACCACTTTTGTGCCCCCCTGAGCCCCACATAGTGTGCTCTGCTGACATCCTCCCTGTGGTGTGCCCTCCAGATGCCGCCCCCCATGGTGTGCCCTCCCAATGCCCCCCACGTGGTGTGCCCTCCCCCCCATGGTGTGCCCTCCTGACGCCCACTCTCGGACCAGGGGTCAGACCACAGACTCTCTGAATTATTGGATTCCTTTACTAGTTCACAACATTAGTGGGCAGATTTGTGGCTATATTCGTTGCAAAGCAAATGTCCACTCTGGTGACTCTTCTATAATATTAACTCATCACCAAGTATGACCGTATCTATTAATCTTTTTGACAATTGAGCCAATTTTATACGTGATGGATTGCCTTTTAAGGTACTAGTACATTTTTTGTTTGTTTATCATCCTCTTTATTTTATAATTTTTTTTATTTTATTTTTTATTTTAGCAGAACCTTAGCTCTTACCTATTTCCTGTTGCATACGTTACTACATTGTCTGTATAAGGCAGAACATGTGACAGAACATTGATTTTATGACCAACTTACTCCTGTTCTACATCACTGTAACTTGTTTTCCTACCCAGCAAAGACCAGAACATTGCTTCCCCTTTTCTAAATAGCGACGTCTCTCATCCTTAAACCGTTCCTGAAAAGAGAAATTTCCTAATTCTCTACAAGTAAAATTACCAGGCCCCTAGAAGCAGAAAATGTCATTTGTTTCTCAAAACCGCATCAGCTTTATATAATTGCCTTTTTACTTTTCCCTGGTGACCCGTGAAATCTTTTGAAATGAATGTAATTTATTTACATGTTGCAGATTGGCGCGGCACCTAATGAATGTGTTTTTTTGGCAGTTATACAGAATAAAGGTTGGTGTCACATTAAAATAAATGATACTGGTCTGTTGTTTCTGTCTTTCTTTGCAAACGAATTTGCATTTTATGTATATTTAATACACGGCTGCCTACGAGGTTTTAGTTCCGCTAACGCTGCACACCGACTTTTGTACAAATGTTTTCTCTCTCGTTGCTATTATTTTATTTATTTGCGGCTTATCATTTTCTTGCTCGTTACAAACTCTAGGGCTGCTTTGCCGGATTGATGTGTGTAAATTTGGAAGAGTGGCTCGTGATCACCCGAATTAGCATTCAAATTTTAATCTAGATATGTAAAATTTATGAATTCTGTTTAAATATTAACATCCTTATCCAGAGGGCTACATTGCGAGTGTGGGCAATAGGTACCTTTTATAAGTCATAAATCTAGATATGTTCATTCTTATTCTTTTATTTATTTATTTTTTTTAATTATGCCAAGTTACACAAGAAAGATGGGCTTCTATATTAAGCTTGAACAAAATGAGGTTGTCTCATTTGCAGTGTAAAGCTTCCAACAGACATGATATCATAGTCGCATGTACTTGCCATATTTAGCTGTTGTTCATCCATGTCACCAACAGGCTTCTGCCAGGTGAACCAATTGATTGGGTGCATTAAATTGCCAGCCCAATGGCTGTTGTTTCCCTCTGAGATAAGTTGAGAGTTGGCATGGACTGCATTTGGTGCTCATCTCCTTCCCTATACCTTCTGCATTTACTTAAAGGGGATCATTCAGTCGAGCCTAATGTTACTCTATATGGACCTTTTAACCTACTTAAGTGCTTCAGGGGGTGGGGAGCCTTGAAGTCCTAAAGCCCTATGGACACCTGATTAGATTGGAGAGTGATATTAATGGACACAAGCAAATTGGCATCTTTCAATTCTTCCAAGTTTGGAATCCTTGTGTGGAGATCCTTCCCCAAACTTTGTGCTGTTGTGTTGTAACCGGCCTGGTCATGGATTGCTATAGTTCTGTTTTCCTTCGGTTTCTCCTCAGCTTAGTTTTATTATTTGTTCCTGCCTGCCGTTATGGAGTGTCCCTGGCAATATTGTGAGAAGATACAATAATTCTTTATGGATATTCATGTATCCTTTGCTAACCACTAGGGGGTATTTTGTCAATGGTACATACTGGGGAGAATATAAATATTTTGGTTTACTTTGCAAGAGCCCTCTTGCCTCCAGGGCTGGTGCCAGGAGGGAAGGCTGTATGTATTCAAGGTTAATGCCTCCCAGGCTTGCTGTCTAGGGAGTGCCTTTGGCCGAGCTGAGGTCTGGGTCAGAGGTCTAAAAAAATTGGGACTAACTGAATTGGAGCTCCAGGGGTGAAAACTTTGCTGCTGAAGGTGGTCTTTGAGAGCTGTTGAAAAGCCACTGTCGGAGGACATTGCAGGAAGTTCTGTAAGGCTCATCCGGGGGGGGGGGGGGGGTACATGTGCTGCTTTAAAACTGCTCTTTAGTCTGTGGAGTACAGGGAGCCAGTTTTGGCTCAAAGGATCTTCTTCTGTGTTGACTAACTTGAGTTATAGGAGTCTTCATTTTTGGTCACTTATCCTGTATCATGTCTCTCCGAGTTTAAGGTCCTGTATTAAGATCTGTCAAACTTCCCAAATTGACTGGTGCCCGATTACTCCCACCTCACACAGAGTTGTAAATTCTGCACTAAAGTCAAATGCTAGCCCAACGAACCATCTGGGTTTTTTTCCACCTGTAACTAAGGGTAGCCAAATTATTTAAGCTTTTCTATTTTCCTGAGAAAGGTTGGCAAGTGGGCCCATAAGGCTGCCAATCTGATCTGTATTTGGGTATAGAATAGTGTCTGTCATCTTCTGACTTCACTTAGATTCTTCTGTTCTGATAGGTAGAGTCTGGATATTATAACATGATTAATTGCTGTGGTCAATACAGTTTTTGGTACATGGTGTTGAATTAGGGCTGCTCCTGGAGGGGATTCTGATGTGCTCCACATGTGTGGAGACTCCAGATGCATAAAAGTAATGACAGCCTTGACGTTTCAGAGTGCTGCCACTTCTAAAATCCAGACTGGACACTGGGCAATGGATGTCTGTTGAGCTGGGCACTGCTTTGGCTTAGTCTAAGAGTAAAACCTCACTAATAATCTTTAGAAGTATTGACACTTTTTTTTAATGTTTTTGGGAGTACTTTTTCCCATCACTTTTTGTAATTAAACCTTCTGAAAAGATGAAGTGTTCACAATGATTCAGAAACAAATAATATCCTGTCATGCAGAATTGAAAGGTCTATCATTATTACAAAAGCCTAAAAAGTAAATAGTGAATTACACTGTAGAGCTATTGTTACCTATTCATCAAAATATGTTTAAACATTAGCTATAAAATTCTTTATTTCCATATGCATGAAATGCATTGAGAGCTACTGCACTAAACAACATGTGACCTCTCAGGACAAATCAGGCTTTGGTGGTTCATAGTGGGAAGGTCTCTGTTCTTTTATGGTTTTTAGAAGCATAATGTGCGTGCCAGTCAACATGGTTAGTCCGTCTACCTGGATTTCAGCTTTAATATCTCACTGCAGGTAAGAGCAAGCTCATTGAAAGGAAGGTTATGATTGTCAGGGCCAAACGGGATAGAATTGAATTTTGTGCAATGACTTGTGTCTGTTTGGAATACATAGAAATGGGCCATTGTCGGAAAAAGGAAAAAGAAAAAATTATTGTTGTATATTACAGAGGAGTTTTTTTTCCTCTGGTGTTCTCTTTTAAATCTTATTCTGTTAGTTATGCTGACAGAATTTTAGAGGACTTAAAATCTTTTGAAGTTAAGACATTGTTTCCAAGCTAGGCACACTAGTCCTTTTTGTACAATTATTAGAACTTTCTAAAGGGCACTGGGGAAACTGATACCTAAGGATGTACAAAGCACCAGAGTAATACATTGTTATCATTTTCCCATTCCTTTGTCCTCCTGTGGAACTCTGCTTGTTCAACTATTTCTATTGTAACTGTAAAATTGTGAGAACAATCACAAGCTTACTGGACATGTCCTGATTTATTGGCCATTCATATCCTTCTTAATATGTCCCAATTCCTAATAGCCATGTCAGTGGAATAGATTAGTAAGTGAGGCCAACCTTGGACTGCATGGGTCCTTATGCAAAATTTTGGTTTGGTGTCCACACTTCTTGACAAATGTGGATTTTGAACCCCTTTCTGTAAGTACCGTAGTTATTGCCACTGAAACTAACATAGAGATATGGGGTCTTGTACATGGAAGTCCCCTGTGACCTCCAGTATCCCTGTTATATTTTTATGTGTATGTTTTTTTGCAGGTAATTCCATGTATTATGTTAAAGAAAAACTCTTGCTTGATGTTTAAAGTGTTTTTACTCCGGGGGGATAAAGTACATATAGTACTTTATCCCATGTTCCTAAGTGCTTTGTAGGCCTCGCTACAAGGTGCCACTCCCCCTGCAGCCATCTGACGTAGCTAGCAAGGAGATGTTGCTTGACAACCAGGGCTTCTCTGAGTGCCAAGCACTAGCCTGAGACAAGTGGCAGCAACAGGAATGCAGGAGGTGGGGGTGGCAGCCTTCTGGTGTCTCAGGTAAGTGCCAAGTAGCTATCTCCTCGCTAGCCATGTTGTCAGATGGCCGCTGGTGGAGGGTGGCACGCTGTCTGGCCTTGTAGCTAGGCTTACAAGGCATGTAGAAACCTGTAGTACATTATCCTCTGGGGGGCAGAACACTGAAAACAAAATCAAAGTGAAAGTTCTCCTTTAACCACTTCAATACCAGGCACTTAGACACCTTCCCGCCCAGGCCAATTTTCAGCTTTCAGCGCTGTCGCAATTTGAATGACAATTGCGCGGTCATACAACACTGTACCCAAACAAATTTTTTATCATTTTGTTCCCACAAATAGAGCTTTCTGGTGGTATTGGATCACCTCTGCGGTTTTTATTTTTTGCGCAACAAATAAAAAAAGACCGAAAATTTTGAAAAAAAACAAGTTTTTCTTTGTTTCTGTTAAAAACTTTTGGAAATAAGTACGTTTTCTTCTTCAATGATGGGTACTGATATGGCTGCACTGACGGGCACTGATGATGGGCACTGATAGGCGGCACTGATGGGCACTGATAGGTGGCACTGGTATGCAGCACTGATGGGCACTCATAGGTGGCACCGATGGGCACTCATAGGCGGCACTGATGGGCATTTGTAGGTGGCATTGATGGGTACTTATGGGTGGCACTGATGGGTACTTATTGGTGGCACTGATAGGTGGCACAGATGGGCACTGATAGGTGGGCACAGATGGGCACTGACAGGTGGCACTGATGGACACTGATGGGTGGCACTGATGGGTGGCACTGATGACACTGATGGCACTGATGTCCCTAAGGGTGGCATTGCTGGGCATCAGTGCTATATAATGGTGCCAATCAGTGCCCATTTGTGGGCACTGATTGGCACAGATTGGGCACTGACTGGGCACATGTGGATGGCCATGGGGTACATACCTGGCCATCCACATGTTGCCCCTTCCCTGGTGGTCCTAGTGGCGATCCCTGGTGGTCCAGTGTGGTGATCTGAGGGGGGGGCTGCGCTGATAAACAATCAGCGCAGACCCCCCCTGTCAGTAGAGCCGCCGATCGGCTCTCCTCTACTCACGTCTGTCAGACACGAGTTAGGAAAGGCCGATCAACGGCTCTTCCTATTGACATCGTGATCAGCCGTGATTGGACACACCGATCCACGGATCGCCGCGATGCGCGCCTCCGCCGGCGCACGGCGGCATGTTATCCTGCTGGACGTCATATGACGCCCAGTCAGGATAACTGAACCACCGCCCGGCCGTCATCTGCTATGGGCCGGGCGGGAAGTGGTTAAAAGCCCCACCTTAATCTCCAGTAGCATTTACTCCCCTTTTTTTACATTTGTGCTGTTCTGTTCCACCACAATAAGAAAGTCCCGTGTAATCTCCAAGCCAAATTGATGGAGTTTACATAGAACTATTGATTCCTTTCCTGCTTTGTGTGGTCAGTGCTGGGCCAATCACATATCACCAGCATTGCCAAGTGGAATATATTTTGGAGTGCTGGGTATTTCACTTCTCCATGGCTGAGGACAGGAGTGACGTGGGAGTTAGGAAAGGTGCATATATGCTGCATAGGATCTAAGTGACCTTTCATCTATGCCTTGAATGAGCAAAGGAAAGGATCATTTTAAAATGTTTCTATACATCAAAGTCATCATTTTGATTGAATGAAGAGGCCACTACTAACCTCCTGAAAATTCTATTTGCCTGGTTGTCATATTGAGCCATGGCTTCAATACTTTCTAAGTCACTGACCAAAAGCAAAGCGGCATCAAGTGAAGTCGGAGTTAAGTCTGAACTCCTGATCTGCATACTTGCTCTGGGTTAGTGACTTAGGAATCTAAAGATGGAGGTTCAGGATAAAAACAAAACACAAAAGAAGAGAATGACAATGCATTTCATCCTGAGTGACCTGAGGCAGGAGGCCATGCCTCCGAAATGCATCTGGCAACTGTGTGACGTCCTCACTCTCTTCCCCCCATATCTTGCTTGTGTGGGTTTGTGTGTCCTCGAAGAGCAGCGCCGGCTAAACCTACTGCAAGCGCATTAGGAGCTGCACGTTGAGTGTGGCAACTCAGTTGAACGTCCACGGCTCCCCCTTCCCTGTCGTGATCTTGAGGTGGTTATAGGAGTGTGGCCACAGTGGAATCCTTATGCTGTATCTATCTTCACACAATGTGAGTTTGACCATTGTAGTGTTTTTAACTTTACCATATTAAAGCTGAGTTACACTAGGGCGGCTTTGCGCTCTCTTATTTTGTGTTTTGTATAGATGTGTTTCTGCCACCCAGAGGATCTATAGAGAGCAGCAGCACCCTTTGACTTTTCTAAGTATTACCAACAGCCAGCTGGAGGGCTATATCAAACTGTTGATCAGCGCACCTGCTAGTTTTTCTTTTGTGTGTATTTTTTGTCAGGATAAAAACAAGGCAGCTAGTATTATAAGAAGGAGGGATCAGCAGTGGCCATCTCACATTTAACAAATTAATACCTATAATTTTTTAGGTGATTGCGATGATGGAAAGTAAAATGAAGGTGCCACAGTGGGGACCAATATTGTATGACACACAGCTGATTCCTGTACAGTAATCCCATAGAAGAAACCCTTCAACTATTATTTTCTTGCCCTTTAGGCCGGGTTCACACCAGTACGACAAACGCTCCGACATTGGGAGCTCATGTCGCATGACGTGTGAAAATCAACGTTTCCCTATGGGAGCCGTCTTAACTGTTCCGACACAATGCTCCCTGCACTACTTTGGTCCAACTTTGATCCTACTTCAGCCCATTGAATATAATTGAAGTCAGATCAAAGTCAGATCGCCGTCTTAACTGACCGGACTATGGCATGCGACTTGTGCTCTGAGGATCTTGAAGGGGAACTCCATGCCAAATTTTAAAAAAACGGCATCGGTTCCCCTCCAAGAGCATACCAGGCCCTTCGGTCTGGTATGGATTTTCAGGGGAACCCCCACCCCCAAAATCCATACCAGACCCTTATCCGAGCACACAGCCCGGCAGGTCAGGAAAGGGGGTAGGGATGAGCGAGCGCCCCCCCTCCTGAACCGTAGCAGGCCGCATGCCCTCAACATAGGGTGGGTGCTTTGGGGTAGGGGACGGGGTCACCGGAGGCCCACCCCTTATGACGTCACCACTACATCATGCCCCAGGCGGTGACATTATAAGGGATGGGGCCTCCGGATGACATCACCCCATGCTAATATAAGTAGTGGCACACCGCGCTGCGGCATTAGAGCGAGAGAGAGCATCGAGTCAACTTCGGAAGAAGAACAGAGGGAGAAGACAGCAGAGAAGACCCAGCAAAAGAGCGAGAAGATAGCGGAAAAGACAGTGGACAGAGGAAGAAGAACTGGAGAGGGCTAGAAGAAATCAGCAGAGAGCGGAGAAGACCCGGAGAGGGAAAAAGAACTGGCAGAGGCAGAAGACGTCAGTGGAGGAGGCAGAAGAGCCGGAGAGGGGAGAAAAGTTTGTAAGAGACAACGGAGCTGCCTTAATAAATTACTTTAAAAACCTATGTAATGTGTTTTATTTTTGACATTCTTTTTTAGGTGAATGGGTAGGGGTACAATGTACCCTATACTCATTCACATAGGGTGGGGGGCCAGAATCTGGGGGACCCCCTTGTTAAAAGGGGCCTCCAGATTCTGATACGCCCCTGCCCACAGACCCCGACAACCAACGGCCAAGGTTGTCAGGAAGAGGCCCTTGTCCTCATCAAAATGCACCCACCCCCCCCATGTTGAGGGCATGCGGCCTGGTATGATTCAGGAGGGGGGTGGGCTCACTCGTCCCCACCCCTTTCCTGACCTGGCAGGCTGTGTGCTCGGTTAATGGTCTGGTATGGATTTTGGGGGGAACCCAACGCCTTTTTTCGGCATGAGGGTTCCCCTGAAAATCCATATCAGACCGAAGGGCCTGGTATGCCCTTGTAAGAAAAAAAAAAAAACATGCCGTTTATTTTTTTTACATTGTGCATGGAGTTCCCCCTAAAGGTTCATACCAGACACAGTGCCTGGTATTGTCAGGGATCAAAGTTGGATCCCTGTTCATTGAAGTAGGACGCATGTCGGACTTCAAGTCGCAGGGCAAAGTCGGATCCAAAGTGGTACGATCCAAAGTGTCGTATCAGTGTGAACCTGGCCTCAGGCCCTACTTATCACCTTACAAAGAACAATAGATTATTTAATAGTTATATAAATGTTGATTTGCATTTCAGGTTGGGGATATTTGCTTATATAATCATAAATGCTATCTGTAATTCTTTTATATCATATATTCAACTTTTTTGTTTTGGAGTAGTGGGGGTATAGAAGCCCTTTCCTATGACCCAGCTCAGGACCATATGCCAATTACGCAGGATTTTGTTGGCAGCCAGAGTGGTCTGCAGTGCATTTCAGCTCATACAGACATACATGTGCTACTGTCTGTATAAGTTGCAATGCGTACTACACTCATGTGTCACCGATGCCTACACATTGTTAATATTTGCATCTTGCCCCGAAAGAGTCATTCATGCAGTGGTGTGGTGGTGCAGGCACAGAATAACTTCAATCTTTCCGAATTTTACTTTACACTGGCATTATAAAATTTCAAATGCAATTATGTAGAGGTTGACTGATTTAGGTTTAGTGTAGGATAAGATTTTTGGTAGGTAAATAGTACTATAAATATTTTTAACAGGTGTATACATTAGACCAAAAAAAAAAAATAACAAATTAGGATGAAATGGGGACAGAGAGATTTGATTTCCAGAGAGAGGCAGCCCTCCAAATGAAGGACATTTGGGAGCCATGTGTTTGAAGGATGGGCTCATTTTAAGCAGTAACCCTTTTTAGGCTTTTACTTAAAGCTGGACTCAGGGATAAGTAAATAATGTCTAAATACAACAGGCATGTGTATTCCTACTTGAATCCTGGTGGTGTATTTCTTCCTCACCTGTGCAGTAATCCCATGTGAAACATTACGTCTGTGCAGGAGTGTCCTCTAATAAAGACCGGTCACTGCTGCTCTCTCTACTTGTGCAGTGTGGCTGGTCTTGTCTCCACCCCCTCCTGTAGTTTTCTGCAGATGACCTGTAGTGGGTGGAGCCTGCTGGGTCCCTCCTACAGCTCTGCTCTCTGCACAGGCTATGTACAGCACAGTGATGTCACCACTGCTTTTAGAAGGACATTTGGTGCACACAAATTGGGATTATATCCTTTGTACGTTTTGAGGAATATATTTAGACAGAGCTAGGGACCACGTCACCGCGCCTGCATGCTGTCCAACAGCCATCTTGGATGTGGGCAAACCAAGGTTTTGTTCCAGAACAGCGCTGTTTTTGTGTTTTTATCCATTGTAAGTGCAATTTTTTTTAAATAAAAAAATGTTTTTAAACCGTTTTACAGTACAGAGATGCCTTTTGTGCTTTGTCCCTTTGCATATAACCCTGGATTATTTGTCTGATGTGGTTGAAGCAATCTATACCTGAGTATATCCCATTTACCCTGTAAGGCTTGGATTTAAGAAGTGTTAGGCTGGTCTCCTGTTCCTGGAGGAGGCTGCAAATATAACCAAGCATTTTTTGACCTATCCATACAAGATGGTCATGTTTTTCTGGTAGGTTTATTTGCCCATTGTGTTTGGATTAAAGCATTACGTCTAGTTGCTGTGGATCACTGTTTGTAATAAAGAAGTGCACGGAAGACTCGGTCGTATGGATACCTGTTCGAAAATCTCTTTGAATGGACTTTATATGCACACTTTATTCTATTTAAAGAGGGAGTCCCGCGAAAATTTTTTTTTTAAAAGTCAGCAACTACAAATACTGCAGCTGCTGACTTTTAAAATAAGGACATTCACCTGTCACAGGGTCCAGCGATGTCGGCACCCGAGTCCGAATCGTCCCTTGGGTGCTGCTGCCGCCATTCTCTGTAAGGGAATCAGGAAGTGAAGCGCTGGGGCTTCACTTCCCGGTTCCCTACTGCGCATGTGCGAGTCTCGCTGTGCTTCCTAACTGGTCCCCGCTGTCTCTGGGACCCATGTGTGTCCCAGCAGACAGCATGGTGGGGACGGGAAGAGGCATAGACTCCCGTGGGAGTCTATGCCCGAAGTGGGTGCAAATACCTGTCTTAGACAGGTATCTGCACCCCCCTCCCCCCCGAAAGGTGCCAAATGTGACACCGGAGGGGGGGAGGGTTCCGAAAAGCGGAGGTTCAATTTTCGTGTGACCCTCCGCTTTAAAATCTCACTTGTTGCACACATATATAAAAGCATATATCACATGTGCCTTTTTTATTCAATTAAGGGAAATATCAAATTATGTATACGTATTACTTTTTGTGGTATAGCGCTACACTTTTTATGTTTAATTCTATATACCGTATGTACTCGAGTATAAGCCGAGTTTTTCAGCCTATTTCTTAGGCTGAAACACCCCCCCCCCTCGGCTTATACACCAGTGAGCCGTACCTTTCATTACTAAAACAGCGTGTCTCCCGCTGTGTCATGCATTCTGTTCGCGCGTCCATTGTAACAAAGCCCCGCCTCCTCCTCATCTGTCCGTGATAGAGGAACACTGATATAATGCTGGGAAACTATCAGCGTTCCGTCTATCACAGAGGAGGAGGAGGCAGGGCTTTGTTACAGTGGACGGCTGAACAGAATGCATAACAGCGGGAGACGCACACTGTTTTAGTAATGACAAGTACGGCTGCAAATGGGCACAGTGAGACTACAGATGGGCACAGTGAGACTACAGATGGGCACAATTAGACTGCAAATGGGCACAGTGAGGCTGCAGATGGGCATTGTTTACCCAGTAGCTGCTGCATTTTCCCATCCTAGGCTTATACTCAAGTCAATATGTTTTCCCAGTTTTTTGTGGTAAAATTAGGGGCCTCAGCTTATATTCGGGTCGGCCTATACTCAAGTATATACGGTATATATTTTGTATCAAGTGCTGATTTATTTACTATTACTTATTGAGTAATATATGCAAATTACAGTTTTTTGTGCTTGAAGCTTGGCTTTAAGTCTGGAATTATAGAATAAAGAACATGCATATTCATGTGAGTATGGACTATACATATACTGTATATACACTCAGGGGTTGGACAACATTATGGGGTGTGGTAAAAGAACAAAATCGTTTCCTAATATGGTGTTGGACCACCTTTGATATCCAAGATGGCCTGAATTCTCCTGGGAATTGACAAATATAAGCCTTGGCTGGTGGATAATGTAATCTCATACCATTCGTCATGCAAAAATCCGGGTCACGACCCTGCGCAATGTCCTTTTGTCTCTTTCAGTCAGTTGACAATGTTGACCGCGCTTATGTTTATCAGATGATGTTCCTGGAAACTGTATATGCCGTTATAACCTTTGATACTGTACTTCATGACACCGCAAATAAATTGGCAACTTCAGTCACAGAGGCACCAGCTAACCGGGCACCGACGATTTGCCCTCTTTGAAACTTGGTAAGCTCTGACATGACTCCGTATTACTAGCAGCGCCTGCAGTGAATGATGAAAGCTCGGTGTCTCATCACACAGCGGAAGCAGAAGAATGTTACATCACTTTCAACGTGACCGCTTTCAGTATGAAACATGCCGTCACTTTCACACCTGCAATTCATATAGTGTTTCCATATTTTTGTCCAACCCATGTATATACTGTGTGTATGTGTATGTATGTATGTATATAATTTTTTTTTTTTCCTATACGTGTACAGTAGGCTGGGGTTCCTAAATACAGTAGCCTGCTCCAGTGACCCGAACAGGAGTTGTTGCTGGCATTTCTACTTGTGTCAAACTTTGTGTAGAAACAGAGAAAAATTTTACTTAATTTCATCTGTGTTGAATTGAGATGACAGTGTGATATTGTATACTTAATTGATTTTTCTCTGTCAAAGTCACTAAATAGTTCCATTAGACCCATAAAGATTCAGTCGCACTCAGCAGTGTGTATTGAACTTGCAGTAAAGTGAAGGCACTGATCCTTGTAACTGCTTCTTTCCTGTATTTAGCTTTTGTGTCACAATTTAAGATCCCGCTAATATCTCAGCCAAGTTTCCCGTTCCAGCATGAATGTGTAATGATGACCACCTGACTCCTATCAGACCTCTACAGAGAAGCAATATAGGTTGGGGTGTTCTAGATACTATGTGGTCATCTAAGTTTTTTTTTAATGTATCTAGTGTTCTATGTAAAGCTACTTTTAAAGCCAGAGATCACTTTTTAAGCTTTCTTTTCTTTCCACAAAATATATTTACTATGTGCTTTCTTCATTGTTGCAATTATATATAATAACTTTGTGTTCTTTCACTGTGCCGTGTTCTTCGGTCCCTGTCTACGCTGTTTTAAAGCAACTTGTCCTTTGCTGATTCAGAACAAAGCAACAGGTTTATGTTAAAGTTTACCTTAACCCCAACAATGAACTTCTCATATTTGATTCGATAAACACAATCAACTCCTGTTGATTATGCCAGAAGTCAAGTGATCTTGCAAGTTCTCTCTTCATGCCTTGTACATTATATTTTGAGGAGCTTTGGATGAGTTGAGTTTGGTCTTTTTGTGTAGTTGTCCTTCATCTGTCCAAAAAAGCAACCAGCAATTCCAAAATCCTCCCCTCTGGGTACAGTGGAAATTTCAAGTGCGACTTTAACCAAAATGGACTGAGATATATAGTAGTAGATGGTATCACCTAGAACTGCTGTCAAAACCATCAATTGTCTCCACGTCTCTTAAAGTGGTTGTAAAGGCTCCTTTTTTTTTTAATTTAAAATAACAAACATATCATACTTACCTCCACTGTGCAGCTCGTTTTGCACAGAGTTGCCCCAATCCTCGACTTCTGGGGTCCCCCGGCGGCTCTCACGGCTCCTCCCCGCATCAGATAAGCCCCTAATAGAAGCGCTCTCCCGGAGGGTTACCTCCAGAGTGCAGCATTCGGCATCCATAGACACAAATGCCAGACTCGGCCCTGCCCCCCGGCGCCCACGTCATTGGATTGACAATGGCTCTGCTGCTATCAAACTATCAAATCAAGAGCTGGGACCCTGTGCAGAAAGGGACAGCGCGTTTCCGCCGAGTGAAATACGGGGCTCAGGTAAGCAAAACGGGGGAGCTGGGGGGCCGGTGATTGCCAGAAGTTTTTTCGACTTAATGCATAGAATGCATTAAGGTGAAAAAACACAAGGGTTTACAACCCCTTTAAGCCTTCAAACATGAAACAAAAATGCTGCACTTAATATAGTCCCTTAAAATCTTTATTGTACAAGTCAAACAGAGGGTAATGTAACCTCCTGATTTTGCTGACACATTTCATCCCTCCTACTAGAACAGGGGTGTCCAAACTGTTGACCTTCCTAGGCCACATTGGAAAAAGAGGAATTGTCTTGGGCCACACATAAAATACACTTATAATAAGGATAGCTGATGGGCAGAAAAAGTCGTACGGTTTACAGGTTAACGATCGTTGATATAGATAATCAACCTACCTATGTAGTAAAACTTTTTTTTTTTATAGTTTTTTTTTTTTTATTATAAAGGTAAAAAAGGGCAAAATAAAACAAGTGTGATATTTGACACTTTTTTTGATAAACTAACGCATCAATATCTGGTTGGATGGATTTAGTAGCAATTCTCAAGGTGCTTATCAGATATTTTGGTTCCAATTTTGCCCTTCTTGTGCTTCATCCTTGAAAATAGTTGCTCACAAATATAGGTGGTGCCAAAAACTGATGATATAAATAAGGAGTGATTGTGAAGAGTGGGAGATTTTTCTTTGGGAAAATAAAACGTATAATTCCAGTAAAGAAACGCTGTCAAAATTTTTTTCAGCCACATGTGTTTGCTAAGTGTAAATGCATCTTTACAAAAAAAAATCCTCCCCCCCAAAAAAAAATTTTAAGTACTTTTACAGTGTTGTGTTGGGGCTGCATTCATAGCCATCTTGGGCCGTAGGTTGGACACCCCTGTAATAAAGCTTGCTTAAGCCCTAAAAGGAAAGATAAAAAGCAAAACCAATTGGGAGTAAGTTCCGGTTCACACTGCAGCGCTGTGAATTTGTTCCGTTTTTTTGTCTTGTGTGAGGTGCGATTTTACCGTGAATTTACCGCTATTTTAACGCGAATTTCAGGAGTTGGTCATAGCTGCGATTGATGTTCTAGCCAATGGAATCATAGTGGAAAAAAAAAAAAGGTGTTAACTTCCTGTGTATTTCCTGTTTTTTGTGGAGAGTAGTGTGGTGGAATTCGCACATATCTGAACCAACAATGCGATTCCAGAACGATTTACATTGATGTCTATGAAGGCTAAATTCGCAACGCAACGCTGTAAACTCGCACAAGACCCTTTTTTTTATCGCATCGCATTCGTAGGGGAATCGCAACGCATGTATGTGAACAACGGTCATTGAAAACAATGACTTTATGGATGACATGCGAATTTAGAATGTTTTTGACGCATCACATTCATTATGAACTCGCATCAGTGTGAACCGGCACTAAAGTCTTTTTGTGTAAAGTTTGAGATAGTAGGTTGTAATTTTAACGTCAGTTGCTTCTGTGCTCTTGTGTCAAATTTTTTAAGCCTCGTACACACGATCGGATTGTTGGCCAACAGAGCTTCAGACTTTTGTCTTGCATACTAACGGTACACAATTGTCGGCCAACAAACACGAACGTAGTGACATACTACGTGGAATTTCAGCTCTTGAGCGCCACCCTTTGGGCACCTTCTACTAATGTGGTGTTTGGTGAGCATTGATTCTGATTGTACTTTGGACTTTTGTGTGACAGACTTGTGTACACACGATAGGAAAATCTGACAACAGACCGTTGTCCGCCGAAAATTTACTAGCCTGCCATCCAACATTTGTTGGCAGAAAGTTGGACAACAATTGTCTGAAGGTGCGTACTAACGGTTGGATTTTAGGCCAACAGTCTGTCATCACACAATTCCCTGCCAAAAATCCGATCGTGTGTACGAGGCTTTAGAAATGTAGAGTTGGACTAAAGGACAGCAACAGCGAGAAACTACGATAGATGAAAAACTCCAACTAAATATACAATATTGTGTTATTGTTATGGAAATGGGCTGCTCGAAGCAAAGGACGTATTTATACTTGAGCAGTGACTCGCCAGAAATGTTTACATTATGGCGTTTCCCTCCCTCCTTTCTCTGCACATTACCGTTAACGCACACGACATTTACTGGGAAACAAAAGACATATGGAGCCCAGTTGAACGGCATTGTTTTTTTTCCATGGTAAATCTTTCACAAATATTTGAACTTTTTTTTTTCCTTCTTCATGTCTGAGGTTTGTGTGGAAGAAAATAAACAGATTGTCTGAAAGCTAAACAATAAACTGTGAAGAGTTTGGAAAAGTTGTTTTTGTTAAATGTTTTTCTCGTTCCTTGCTTTGCGCTAGAATGTTGCGGTTTGGATCAATACGTTGTTGAGATGTAATCATTTAAGGCAAGAAACTTTGATCTAATGACTCGTCTGATTCAGTACTAGCGGACAATTAAGGGCGAAAAGCAATAGAAATACAGAGTTTACTCCTAGCTTTTTCCTCATACAAGTGATAATATTTCCAGCTCTTGAGTGCTTTCTGCTCAGCAGCTTATGAGTGGTGCTTGCCGCAGATTATAAGAGGAGCTCTGAAAATATGAGAGACTTGCTGTGTGTACAGCAATGGTTGCTGATTACCGGAAACTTATTTTATTGCTGAACTCCAGCCTTCCCTAAAGCTTCGTACACACGATCGGATTTTGCGATGGGAAATGTGTGATGACAGGCTGTTGGTGGAAAATCCGACCGTTTGTATGCTCCATCGGACAATTTTTGTCGGATTTTTCACGGACAAAAGTTGGATGGCAGGTTTAAAATTTTCCACGAACGAATGTCTGTTGTCGGATTTTCCGAGTGTGTGTACACAAGTCCATCGAACAAAAGTCCAAAGTACAAACATGCATGCTCAGAAGCAAGGACGAGCCGGAAGGTCAGTCTTGTAAACTAGCATTCGTAATGGAGAATTAACATTCGTGATGTGGCAAATTATGAAATCTTGAAATGCAGCGCACAATTCTCTTCTTCTTTAATGGGATAATAATGAAGCTGCTTTGCTGGTGATACTGATGGAGTTATTGCAAACAAATTTTCAAAGGATTTTTTTTTCTAGTGATATCAAGAATAATATTATGCTTTTTTTTTTTTCTTTATGGGCAAGTTACCACAATACCATTACCCCGTATTTTTTAAGATCAAAGATTCAACTATGTTGGTGTGTGGTTAGTATCATACTACCCACATTTCACAAAGTTAACACCTTGCACTTTGAGGGGAGCAGCTTATATATTGTTTAATTTAGCCATAGCGCGGGGTTCTCCTCATTTCTAACTATGTTGGTGTCCCTTGTCAATTTTACATTGTATTTTTTAAATGTAACTGCCTACTCCCAAACTGTCATTTGAAGTAAAACACACAGCCAAGTATTATTTTCCACAATTGTTTTATTGTGCATTAAAAAAATAAAACAAATAAAATTAGACCTGCTATCTGCCAATAGAACTTAACCAAAAAGTGCATTCTATGCATTCAAAAATATAGAAAATATACCAAATCAAATCATTATTATTCAACCAAAAAATAAAATAAAAGCCTCATGCATGTGTCAGGCTTCTTAATATAGGGGGTCAACAATGCCAAGAATTGGTGAAAGCAGGGGTCCGTCATCTGGAGATAATTCCAAAAATCATCTGGATTATTCTCCTGGAGCTCCCGCAGCAAAGGCATATGACATAATTGGTCACGATTAATAAAGCAACCAATTTTTGGTCCAAGAACTCCTCCTCCTCCTGTTCCTGGACTGGACTTAGGCCAATAATAAATAACACGTTATCTCCTCTGATTCTGCAACATTTCTGGTTGATGACTGGCCGTTCAGAAACGAACTGAAAAGCGCGAACTGTAAAGCGCTAAATGAAAAGCGCGAAATAAAAGGGCGAATCAACACTCACCAAACTTTTACTAACACAAAATTAGCAGAAGAAGCCCAAAGGATGGTGCTAAAGAGCTGAAAAACCACGTAGTGTGTCACTATGTTTGTTTTTGTTGGCCGACGATTCCTGGCCGTTTGTATGCAAGACAAAATCCAGGCACACGCCTTCGGACAAAAGTTCAAGGTTTTGTCTGTGGAAAATCTGATCGTGTGTAGGAGGCTTTAGTCTTGCTCATTTACACAGGCTCCTCTCCTGGACTGAAACAGCTTACTCTGATTTCACTGCACACTGTGAGTTTTGTCACAATGTGCATTAAAAGCTTCGGCAAGTCAGATCGAGCCTGCCTCATTTCCTAACTGGAGGAGTCCCTGACCTGCCCATTTGATTTGTTGGATTCCAGCTCTTTCTGGAGACACAACATCACAAGCGGGAAGCTATAGACAGCACAGTGCTGGCCTTTTCCACCAGTCTTGATCTGCTTGCATTGCATAGAGAAGCATAAAAACCTAGTGATGGTACCACTAGGTCTAACATTAAGTATGTAATGAAAACATAAAGATTTTATTTAATATTTACATTACCATGTTGATGAGCGGGTAAGGAAGAACCAGGGAAGATCAAATATAAGCAGCCTTAAACAAGGGAGGCTTCTTTTAATATTTATGCCAGGAAAAGTACTCTTCTTTACAAGTAATTAAATTTTAATTATTACCCCACTTGGAAACTAAAATATTGAATTTCCAAAAGTTTAGCCTCTCCCAGTGCTGAAAATGCAAACTGTAAAATACACCTAGAAAAAAAATCCATGACCTGGCATGTTAACCATAAAAAACAAAAACAAAAAAAACCCAGAAAAACCTCTTACTGCAATATTCACCTCTTACCCACCGTTAGCTGCAGACTCACCTCTCTGGGATTCGGCATTATTCAACCCACTTCTTATGAACCCAGTCTGTCATGGATCTTCCCCCTTTGGGTATGTCAACAGTCCTACCTGGACTCTGAGTGGAATACCACAGAGTACCGCATTATTTCATCAGGTAGACCCTCCCAGTGCTACTGCAGGAATATGAAGAAGAGCATAACAAAAAACCAAAGGGGCCCCTGCCTTGGGCATTTAGAGGTAAATTGTAGGTGTGGCAAAATTGTGCTAACAATGGGAGCGGCTTAAAACTTAAGCCTACTCATGGTGTGCACAGTAACATATGGCATAGACCTTGTACCCAAAAAATATTCTGTATTTACTTTGCCCCAACCATCTAACAGAAACTCATGAGTGCGTAATGCACAGAGTGCAGGGGTCAGGAGTGAATAAGGTATTGTTTATTAGATAAAGCAACAAAAAAAAACACTGCCTTCCCTAGTTACAGATTCTCTTCTAAGTACAAATCTCACCCCCAGTACAAACACCCCCCCACCCCCACCCAAGTACAGATCTCCCACTTCGGTACAGCTCTCCCCCTTCCATGATACCAACTCTTCACACCAGGCATCTCAGAGCGGGTTAAAGTGTTACTAAACCCAGGACCCTGTATTCACTATATCTGGTCTCCCACAGAACATGGAATTGCAAATATTTTAGTAAATATAAACTGCTAAATACCTTTTCTCATCAGCGGTATATAGCAGTCTTGTGACTTCTGTCAGTGTCTGGTTAAAACTTGTAGGAGGAGTTTTTTTATTCTACTCTGATTGTCCTCTGAGGCTGAAGGCCCCCGGTACTTCTGTCTGGACGGTGTTGATTGGTCCTATGCTGATTACATGCACTTTTCAAAGCAAAAATAAATTCTCCAGCAATACACACCAAACTGAGCATGTGCAGAATGACTCCAAAGGCTCTGTCTCATCAGGAGATAGATTGGGGACGTGGAAGAAGGGGAAGACAGGATCAGACAAGACAGGATCAAACAGCCTTTTTACATCGTGCGGAAGATTAACCCCTTAGGTTCCACAGTGAGTAGAACAAGCATGCTTTACTGCATATACAGACTGATTTTTACTGTTGTGGGTTTAGTAACACTTTATTGAGGAAAAATCCTCCCTTATCTGTTATGTGACAGAATCCAAGGAGGAGATAAAAAGAGCCTCCCTCTCTCTTGAACCGCCCTTGTCTTGACAACTGGCAGGCGTACCAAGTTTCATTGCTAGCTGTGGGGCTGCGTATGCTCTCGGGGGAAATAGGGACTCCCCTCTCTCCCCCCTTATCTACGCCCCTGCAAAAACCCTTACAAAATTTTTGTAATAATTATTATTATAGGACACATGGCAACATTATGGCGAGGGGAGTGGGATGGAATTCCCAGCCTAGAGTCGGACTTTAGGTTGTATAGTTGTTCATACCAACCTGTAATGTGGACCAACCTGCCCACCCTTGTCCCACCTGGTGCTTTCGACAACCACATTTTTCTTTTTTATTATGTTTATTGAGCTCAGTTAATAAAGCGATCTTTTACAAAGTGGCTGGAAGAGCAGTTGCCTTTAAGGCCTGGTTCTCACTGGTGTGATTTCAAAGCAACTTGGGTCGCACAGACTTGCATGACATTGGAAATCACATTAATTTCAGTGGCACCCGTTCAGATTAATGCAGCACAACTGCAACTTTTGGGAAGGGTCCTATGCTATTTTTGTGCGATGCAGTGCGATTTTGTATCCCATGGACTTAAATGAAAACACATTCGAAATATATCAAGAATGCATCGTTTATGATGCGAGTCCGGTGTCTTATTTCCCCCAACTATTCTACTCCTCCAGGAATCAGTTTTATGAAAATCATGTCAAAAATGCCTCAAAAACGCATCAAAACCACACCAAGTCATACTACAGTTGCACTACACATAATCACATTGGAAATCGGATGATATTGCAGTTGCACTAGTGTGAACCAGGCCTGATACATACAGCGGCCAATCAGTTCCTCCCTTTTCAGAATCATAAATGGGCATCACAGACAGATCGTCTTTCAGACACTGTAATGCATTGGGCCCAAAACGTTTCCCGAAATGTTGGTTTGAGTAATTGATTTTCCCTTGCCGTCTTCAAATACCTTTTCTAGAAAAGTTAAACTGCCTCAAGTAGGTGACTGGAAAATCTGAGGCACAAAAAAAAAAAAAGAGAGAGAATAAAGAAAGAGAACTTTATACAGAAATTCATTTCCATGCGGAAACCTTTGAGACTCGGATGAATATGAATAAATCTGTAGAATTACGGCTTCAGAAGTTTGAGGCCTTTGATTATTTGGCTCCCTGACTCGAAGCTTCTGAGACATAATGAAAATTATTCTCTGTTTAACTGCTAACTGCTGTGTGCAAGCTGTGTCTCTGGTACCTGCACTTCCTCTCTGTGATGGATACGCAAATATTTTATTTCTTCCTCTTGGTGTTTTGTCTCACATTGCGATCACATTGGTTTCAGAACACAAGGCCTTCTGATTCTTCCATCAGGAATGATCAGACCCTCGGAAGACTGTTCCCATGAATGGTACGTGTGGGCAGAACCTTCATGAAGAAATATATGTGGTGTTGGGTTAAAGTGCCCATTCGGGGCAAAGTGTCCAGTGTCAGAACTTAGAACGAGCGTTGAGCTTATCCCCTCCGTCATCCCGCAGAGCTCAGGCCAAGCGATTGGCCACTAGGACTAAGCACTGCATCATGGGAGAAGTTCACATGCTGTCCCAGACACTAACACACTGGGTATTTTCTGGTGGCAGCCACAGAAGAAAAATTAGTACAGTGGAACCTTGGTTTACGAGTAACACGGTTAGCGAGCGTTTTGAAAGACGAGCAACTTTTTTTTTTTTTTAATTCTGACTCGGTTTGTGAGTGTTGTCTCGCAAAACTAGCAGAATTTAAGCTGATGGGCGGTGCAGTACCACATTTGGCCAGAGGTGCGGGGGGCGCCGAGGATACTCGGAACGGTTCGGAGCCGTTCGGGAATACTCGGAAATTCTCAGAAACACTCGGAAATTCTCCATTCCCAAGTGTTTCCAAGCCTTTCCGAGGCTTTCCGAGTTCAGCCGAGCTGTCCCCAAGTATTTCCGAGGCTCTCCGGCGCCCCCACCTCTGGCCACATCCGGTATTGCATGTAATAGAAGTCAATGCGGAACAAATTATCTTCATTTCCATTGACTTCTATGGTATGCGAGTGTTTTGGATTACAAGCATTCTCCTGGAACAGATTATGCTCATAATCCAAGGTTCCACTGTAGAGGAGCGCTGTGAAGCTGAGTTTTTTAAGTGATGTTAAACTCAAAATCAAACACTTATTGTATTGCACCTTACCAATTCTTAGTGGTGACTGCATTCGTTTTCTTTTTTCGGCTTTCTTTCCTGTATTTTCACCTGGTGATCTGGCCAGTAAGTCTGTAGTTTTTCAAAAGAAAAAGCTTCAGATGTGGCAGTTAGAAAGTTGAGACAAACCATTTACCACTGACAGTGGTGCTTACAATGATCAGCTTTTTAAAAACGTTTTTAAAGTAAAACCCCTATCCTAAAAGGAACAAAAAGATGTTCCTATAACTGCTTATAGAGTGTTAGCTGGAGTTTGGCTTCAATTTGTTAGCGTATCTAAAATCTGTTAATACAGCCCTCAAAATGTCCTCTTGCCTGCTCGCCTTAGGTGAGTGGAAATAAGCTGAGGGTGAGTGTGGAGCCGCATCGGAGGGGGGCAGGCGGAGTTGAACGGGAGCCGATTCTCCTCCCAGCCTCCGCCCCCTGTCATTCTCTTAGCAAGGCCTTGCATACAGCCAGAGTCAGCAAAGAACTAAATGAGGTGGGGGCGGGGAGGGTTGAATGGGAGCTACCAAAGTTGACTTTTCCTATTAACAAGCTGGTGATTGGTTGCTCAGACTGCCTATCAGCCAATCACCAGCTTGTTAATAGGAAAACTTAACTTTGTCAGCTCCCACTCCCCTGACCAGTGCTGTGCTCCGCTGTAAGTCTCTCTGCATCCTAAATCAGTGACATTCATTGGTTTTATTTTTTTTTATTGCTATATGTAATATAGCATTAAAATATTTCCTTAACAAGGCAGTAATGATGTGTACAGTGCCTATAGTAGCCAATCATATTTTATCCTTATTTTATTTATCACAGTCAGATCAATGAAATAGGCTTTATGTTAATAATGTTTAAGCTGTTGTTGTTAATATTTATTTTTGTAACTTAATTTTGCATAAAACATTTAACAGTGTCATTTCATGAGATATAATACGAGGGCGTGTTTAGGGGCGGGGTAGAAAAGGGTTGGGTGGGGCAACTGGTGGCTAGTAGCTCAGGATTTAAAAATTTAAGCCCTGTTTTAGTACATCTAACACACCCCTCCCCTCCCCTAGATTAGCAGTGCTGCTGTCCAACGGTGCTCCTTCATCCAGAATGTAAGACACAGGAGGTGTGTTACTGGCTATAGCACCAGGTGAAAGCAGAGGGGAAAAAAGTCTAAAAAAAAAATAAAACGGATGCAGCCACCACATGTAATGATGGGCAAGCTGCAATGTATTACATTTTTGGTTTTGGTTTTGGTTTTAATACTGCTTTAAGTTGGCCAGAGTGATACTCTTTGAAGGGTAACAGTTAGAGGAACTTCACTTCCCTCTCACTAGAAAAAGAAAATATAGTCACATTTGCAGTCAATCCAGTGGTGTTCTGTAGGGGTCAGCTGTTCCATCGCTGCGCACCCAATCCCGTGCTGCCATTTTCTTCTCTGATGGCATGGTAAGCTGTTTAGCTCTTGCAGTTGGTCCCCTGATATTGCTCCAGACCCCTGATGAAAATGCTGCGTTTGTCCACCACTTGGTGCTAAGATTCATGTGATATTTAGCACCATCTAGTGTTCAAATACTGCATTTCCTGTTTAAAATTAAAGTGTAAGTAAACCCCCCTATTGTTTTCAGCCAAGGAAGCTACCATCGTTGCCTCTGTTTAATCTACATATGCAATGATGCTGCACATGTGATCAGTTATGACACCAGTCATTGGATGGTTTGACAGCTTGGTTGAGAGCACAACCAATGGGAGTGTTACATTTCTGGCACATTTTATGGATGGGTTTACTTCTGCTTTAACCGCTTGCCGACCGGCTCACGCCAATATACATCGGCAGAATGGCACATACAGGCATATTAACGTACCTGTACGTTGCCCTTTAAGACGAGGCTTGTGGGCGCGCGCCCGCCCGCCCGCCGCGAGCTCCGTGAGTGTGATCGTGGGTCCCACCAACTCGATGTCCGCGGGGATACCCGCGATCGTCTCACGGAGAGGAAGAATGGGGAAATGCTGATGTAAACAAGCATTTCCCCATTCTTCCTAGTGACAGGACACTGATCACAGCTCCCTGTAATCGGGAGCGGTGATCAGTGTCCTGTCACACATAGCCCCTCCCCCCCACAGTTAGAACACATCCCTAGGACACACTTAACCCCTGCAGCGTCCCCCTCCTGGTTAACCCCTTCACTGCCAGTCACATTTACACAGTAATCAATGCATTTGTAATCGCAACTGTTCGCTGTATAAATGTGAATGGTCCCAAAATAGCACCAAAAGTGTCCGATCTGTCCGCCATAATGTCGCAGTCACGATAAAAATTGCTGATCGCCGCCATTACTAGTAAAAAAAAAAATATATTAAAAAAAATGCCATAAAACTATCCCCTATTTTGTAGATGCTATTACTTTTGCGAAAACCAATCAATAAACGCTTATTGCGATTTTTTTTTTACCAAAAATATGTAGAAGAATACGTAGCGGCATAAACTGAGGAAAAAAAAAATTTTTATATATTTTTTGGGGATATTTATTTTAGAAAAAAGTAAAAAATAATGCGTTTTCTTCTAAATTGTCGCTCTTTTTTTGGTTATAGCGCAAAAAATAAAAACCGCAGAGGTGATCAAATACCACCAAAAGAGAGATCTATTTGTGGGGAAAAAAAGCACGTCAATTCTGTTTGGGAGCCACGTCGCACGCAATTGTCAGTTAAAGCGACGCAGTGCCGAACCGCAAAAAGTGCTCTGGTCTTTGGCCAGCCAAATGGTCCGGGGCTGAAGTGGTTAATAATAAAACATTCGACCAGTACATGAAAGTAGCCTCACTACATTTTTTTTTTTTTTTTTGCACAGAACAAATGTACATGCTCCTTCATTGGGCGAATAGCTATGCAAATTTTTTTTTTTTTTTTTTTATAAATACGACCCATTGGGGGTTATTTACGAAAGGCAAATCCACTTTGTACTGCAAGTGCACTTGGAAGTGCAGTCGCTCTAAATCTAAGGGGTAGATCTGACATGAGGGGAAGCTCTGCTGATTTTATCATCCAATCATGTGTAAGCTAAAATGCTGTTTTTTACTTTCCTTGCATGTCTACGCAACAGCGACTTTACTTTCAAGTGCACTTGCAGTGCAAAGTGGATTTTCCTTTAGCAAATAACCCCCATTATCTTAATCCTGCTTTAACTTTATTTTTCCTCAAAATCCAAAGCCCCTTTTTTAAATTGTTTAAAGATGGAACATATGTTGATTAGTGCAACCAGTTGTAGGACCAGTACCCCCAAAAGTGTTATTTTAATATAGCTGGAGCTTGACGAACGAAGTCAGCCCCTGGCCTCGTATACATTGTTACTTGTTAACATGATTCCCATACTGGTTTCTAAGCACCTCGGAGTTTTGGGTGCTCCCGCCTACCTTTGTATATTTTAGCTCCTCCCATTGCATTCTTTAAATTATAAAATAAATTGCTTAGTAGTTAACACTTCTGCCTTGCAGCACTGGGGTCTCCAGTTTGAGTCTTGGCCAGGACACGATCTGTATGGAGTTTTCATGTTCTCCCTGTGCTTGCATGGTTTTTCTGTGTGTACTCTTGTTTCCTCTCGCTCTCCAAAGACATGTTGGTTGGTTAATTGGCTCCTGTCTAAATTGGCCCTATGAATGTGAGTTATGCCGTGTACACACGACCGGACTTTTCGACAACAAAGGTCCGACAGAACGAATCCCCTGGACAATTCGATTGTGTGTGGGCTTCATCGGACCTTTGCTGCTGAAAAATCAGACGGACTTTAGAAATAGAACATGTTTCAAATCTTTCCGACGGACTCGAGTCCGGTCGAAAAATCAGTTCGTCTGTATGCTAGTCCAATAGACAAAAAAACAACGCTATTGGCTACTGGCTATGAACTTCCTTATTCTACTCCCTTCGTACGTCATCACGTTCAAACGACCGGACTTTAGTACGTTCGTGTGTGGGCAAGTCCGGTCGTTCGAAAGTCCGTCGGACCTATGATGCTGAAAAGTCCACTTGTGTGTACGCAGCATAAGGTACCTTTGATTATAAACTTGTTGAGGGCAGGGACTAATGTGACTGTACAGTGTGCATCGTGCTGCTTAAATTGTTTGGCACTATATAAATATCTGTAATAGAATAGTGATAAAATAAATACAGCTGCAGCAAGTAGAAGCCCCTCATAATGGGCACAGAGGGTGTGCAGACCCAGGAATACAAGTGCAAAGATCTCACCTACATAGTCAGGTTGTTTAACTCTCCAAAACCCACCATAAATGTAAGTATTAGATTTGGATGGACTGACCCTTTAAATTTATTTAGCAGTGGGTGAGCCAAAAGCAAACAAGACAGTGAGTCAACATTTTTTTTTTTTTTTTATTACTCCCCCATTACCGCGTGGCACCTTCTCTGAGTGCTGTCAGCTGCAGACGCATCAGGATGAATTAGGCAGTCACATCTCTCTAGGATTTCCAATACTCCCCTTACAGTATCTGACATTCTTTTATCATGGGCCTCAATGTCACAGCAGAGGACGGAGGCAGCATTAAGCGGCGCACTTGTGCTGAAACATCATAAATGGCGGTATTAGGAGAGGTAAATAAGATGTACCCAAGCTTTTGTGTCTTATTAAAACTTGAAAAGTATACCTCAGCGGTGTACTGATCTGAAGAGATAAAGAACACTTCTGAGCAGAAAAAAAAAAAAAATCCCCATTTCACCGCAGAATCATACAGCATGCCATATCCCGTCTTGTCAGCAACCCAACATTGTGGGTAATCAGCAAAACCCGAGAAATGTCCCTACATTTCAGATAGCTTACTTATACTCCAATAGTAAAGTTGCCTGATGCACCCTCGTTTTCTCAGTATTGGCAAACAGCTAGATATGCACATCTGGAATACATACATACATGCTAATTGTATAATTTCCCAAAGGCTTTTTAACTCTGTTCAGTTATGCCGCGTACACACGACCGGTTTTGCCGTCGGAATAAACTCCGAAGGTTTCTCCGACGGAACTCAGACGGAATTACGCTAAAGCGGTCTTGCATACACACGGTCACACCAAAGTCCGACCGTCCAGAACGCGGTGACGTACAACGGGACTAGAAAAAGGAAGTTCAATAGCCAGTAGCCAATAGCTTCCGTCTCGTACTTGCTGCAGAGCATGCGTCGTTTTTGGTACATCGGAACAGCATACAGATGATCAGTTTTCCCGATAGGAATTGGTTCCTTCAGAAATATTTAGAACATGTTTCATTTCTAGGACTGTCAGAATTTTCGAAAAAAAAAGTCCGATGAGGCGCACACACGATCGGACTAGACGATGAGAAGCTTCCGTCTGACTTTTTCTGTTGGACATTCCGCTCGTGTGTACGTGGCTTTAGTCTTGTGACTCCGGGCACTCCTGCCAGACAGCACAGCCAGCTTGGATAACTTACGTTTCTTTGCCTGCTGAATGGACACTGAAAGGCCATCGCCATCACTGATTAGGGTAGCCTTGCCTACTCCCATCCTAGAAGGCTTTCATGTAAATTGATATGTGTGTTTTTCATATATTAGTCTAAAAAAATATAGTATTGTATTATTATTTCAAAGTGTTTTAGAGGTGGGTTTTAGAGCCTCTGTCTTTTTTTAAAATGTATTTATTTATTTTTTATTTCACTTAAGCTGGCCATGCACTAGTAGATATTTGATCATTCAAACATTCGGTGAGTTGACAAATGTCTTTTAAAAATGTTGTTTGCTTTAAACATTCAGGGGGTGATTTTTTAAAGGTGATCCTGCCAGTAACCCACTTCCTGTTCTAGCGTGACGCCGCTAGAACAGGATATTGTTCCAGATTTCAGTTCAGCTCACAGGAAGTGACAAGTGGCACTGGATTTCTGGCAGGATCAACATACATTTCTGTATTTGCTATAAATGTTCTTAACCTGAAAAAGTAAAATAATGCAGCTACCACATCTAAGAAACCGGTAAGGTACTGTTTATTTTTGTTCTTGGGTTTTGGATACACTTTAAATCATTGATGCAGATGGCACTGTTATATAAAATGATCACCACCGGAGGGTGCACTTAAGAACCTCTGTATTAAAGCAGCACTAAACTGTGTCTGAGCACCTCAAACTGTAAATGCTTTTTACAGTAAAAGTTTGCAAAATGTGTAAGATAAATACCAAAAAAAAATACTTAATTCATTTTTAATATTTAAAGCAAACTCACCCATCCATCCATGTCTCAATGCTTTAACTTGGTGAGAAATCACTTTGAAAAACAACTAAAGCCCCGTACACACGGACTGAATGCCAGGCGACATTAGCTGGTTCAATAATAACCGTCTGACATTCGACCCATCTATATTCCTGCCGTTCCAACAGAAGCCGGTCGGTTGGCCGGCTCCTGTCGGACAAGCATGCTGGAAAACCAGCAGCCGACCGGCTCCCAATCAGGGCTCTCGACCAATGGTTGAGAGCTCTCATCGCAATGTTCTGGCAGAACACAACAGCTCAGCAGGGGAGATTGTTGTACTAACATCGGATCATTAGTACAGCAGCTCCAGCCGGAGCTGACAGGTGTTTTGTCGTTCACCCCTCTGGGTAGTGTGTACCAGGCTTTAACCGCTTAAGAACTGCCCCACGTACATGTACTGCGGCAGGGCAGCCCTTAACCACTTAAAGACCGAGCCTCTTTTTTACATGTGTTGTTTACAAATTAAAATCATTTTTTTTTGCTAGAAAATTACTTACAACCCCTAAACATTATATATTTTTTTTTCCGAACACCCTAGAGAATAAAATGGCGGTCGTTGCAATACTTTCTGTCACACCGTATTTGCTCAGCGGTCTTACAAGTGCACTTTTTATTGAAAAAATACACTTTTTTTAAATTACAAAATAAGACATCAGTAAAGTTAGCCCAATTCTTTTTATATTGTGAAAGATAATGTTACGCCGAGTAAATTGATACCCAACACATCACGCTTCAAAATTGCGCCCACTCATGGAATGGAGACAAACTTTTACCCTTAAAAATCTCCATAGGCGATCTTTAAAAATTTCTACAGGTTACCAGTTTTGAGTTACAGAGGAGGTCTAGGGCTAGAATTATTGCTCTCACGCTAATGATCGGGGTGATACCTCACATATGTGGTTTAAACACCGTTTTCATATGCGGGGGCTACTCACGTATGCGTTCGCTTATGCGCGCAAGCTCGTCGGGACAGGCCACTTTAAATTTTTTTATTTTTTTTTTATTATTTATTTTCCTTTTAATTTTTTATTTTGACGCTGGTTTTTTTAGGTTTCAATGATTTTTATTCAAGTTTTCATAGAACCATACCAAAATCTCGACATTACATTGAGCATTGCACAGCGGCCACAGTACATCATACATATAAAATATTCAAGGAGTCTACCTCTTGTGTTTTCAAAACCAATAAACCTGTACTGATATAGACTGTACCTTGTTTGTTCTAGTGCTTGTGGTGTATAGAACATATCCTACTGTGGTTCTTCCGACACTGTTTTTAAAAAAAAATAAAAATTGTGTCCCTTTTATTCCTATTACAAGGAATGTAAACATCCCTTGTAGTAGAAAAAAGCATGACAGGACCTCTTAAATATGAGATCTGGGGTCAAAAAGACCTCAGATCTCATATTTACACAAAAATTCAATAAAAAAATAAATAAATTTAAGATCTATGGGCGGAAGCGACGTTTGACGTCGCTTCCGCCCTCCCATACCATGGAGCCGAGCAGGGGCCATCTTCCCCTCAGTCGCCAGCCAGGCATCCATGGGAGAGGACGCGACCATCTCCTCTGGACCGGATTGCCGCTGGGGGGTTGGCACCTCTCCCGCCACCGAGAAAGGTGATCTCGCAGCGAATCTGCCGTGAAGACCACTTTTATCTTAAAGAGAAACGCATGGCGTTCCAGAAAATACCAGGGTAATGGCATCTAGCTGCTGGCATAACCCGATATTTAGCGCCATTTTGCGTGAAGTGGTTAAACGAGAAATCACGTACCTGATTTTTTTTTTTTTCTTTGGGTCCGGGCGTGCACGAGTGCGCCACCAGCTACCCGCTCCCGCTGTGATTGGACACAGCGGGAGCCAATTAGCGGGTCTACGCGAGTCCTGCAGATCGTTCCCTAGGCAGACAGAACAGCAGTCTGCCTATGTAAACAAGGCAGATCGCTGTTTTGTCAGAGGGGAAGATGGAGATCTTGTGTTTCTGCTAAGCAGGAACATGGATCTCTGTCTTCCCCCAGTCAAGGCATCCCCCACATAGTTAGCAAGCACTCCCAAGGAACACATTTAACCCTTTGATCGCCCCGATGTTAACCCCTTTCCTGCCAGTGTCATTTATACAGTGTCAGTTGCAGTATATACTGTATATCCCATAGTTTGTAGACACTATAACTTTTGCGCAAACCAATCAATATATACGCTTATTGGGATTTTTTTACCAAAAACATGTAGCAGAATACATATTGGCCTAAACTGATGGAGAAATATGATTTTTTTAATATTTTTTAATCAATGTGTTTTATAGCAGAAAGTAAAAAATATTGTTTTTTTTTTTCTTAAATTGAGGTGATCAAATACCACCAAAAGAAAGCTCTATTTGTGGGAAAAAAAGGACATAAATTTTATTTTGGTTCAGCGTCGCATGACCGTGCAATTGTCAGTTAAGGCAAGGCAACACAGTGCAGTATCGCAAAAAATGGCATGGTCAGGAAGGGGGTGATCCTTCCGGAGCTGAAGTGGTTAAACTGGAGTTCCACCCACTTTTACAACTCTTCAGCATCCCTCACTAAACTGTGCACTGTAAACAAATTGGATATTTTAAAAAAAATTTTCTCAGCGCTTACTGTATAGCGGCTGTATTCATTTTTCACTTCCTCCTCCCTGGCCGCGTCCCATCGCATCATTTCCTGTTTGCAATGCCTTCTGGGAAGGGGCAGCAACTTCCTCTGACACTGCCGTTGCTATGGAAACCTGACCTGAAACCTATTACACTGCTTGTGCTGCACTGAGCATGTGCGAGATATGAAAGGATGAGATCCAGGAAGAAATACAGTCTGGCTTCAGATGCCCAGACTTAAGATGGCCACGGCCTGCTGGAAGTTTATAAAATAACAAACTACTACTATAAACTGGCAAAACAGACCTTAGTTTACAGACTAACTTTACTAGAATACATTAAGCTTGTGTATTATAGGGGTATTTTTATTTAAAAAGTATAATTTCGGCCGGAACACCACTTTAAGTAACTTTTTAGAATTTCTGGCTACAGCTATCTTGACTAAGGGCAGATGATTCACGTAGAAATTACTTCCTTGTATCCACCCACCCTTAGGAGAGGGCTGCAAGCTAAGAAAACCCCTCCCCACCTCCTGAAGACTCCTGGGATGTATGACATCATTTTACTTCCTAGAAAGCAGGAAGTAACTAAATGAATGTAAAAAAAAAACAGTAAATATGATATACTTAGTTTTACTAATGCTAGCAACATAAGAATTTAAAAAAAGTCAATGTTGATTGAGAGAGTCACTTTAAAAATTAAATAATGTAAAAATATTGCCCCCCCCCCCCAAAAAAAACATGTAAACATGTAATAATACTTAAAAGTGTTAAATAGTTTACAATTGAACAAATACAAAAAAATTAAAATTTGAAAATAACTCCTAATTTTGAATTCATCAAATGTTCCTGAAAGTTTCCCTAAAGTGATTCCATTAATTTACTGCTGAAATGTTATCCTGTTGCTATTAATATATGGTCTAGTAGTGCACTTGATCTCTTGTCATTAGCTCCCCCATCTCTCCTGTCTCTTGAGTAGTCCTCAGATTGAAGTTCTAATTGTGCTCACTTTAGCTATTACCTGAATCCTCCATTAGAAAGGTTAGAGTCTAGAAATTGACAGTCCTGAGACATTGTCATACACTTGCCGCATTAGATTTGATATATTGATGCGGTTCATGGCATGGCTGACTGTACAAAGCCAGTTGTGTGATTGCTGCTTGTGTACATTGGTTTATTTCCTGACACTGATGTTTTTTTATGCAAAATGCCTTTCTTTGTCAGTTGGTTCTTGAAGGCATCTTTCCATGTCTGTCTCTAATTCGGACAACAGACTTTAGACCAGCCTTTCTCAACCCTTTTACTCTCTGAGGAACCCTTGAAATAATTTTCAATTCCTGAGGAACCTCTGCTAAAAATGATACCTACAACTCATGGTACATTACCGTGATTAAGAAGTTGAAGAAAGTTTTAAATAAAAGAATAAGTAATGCGGCTAGATTATTTTTTACCATCCCACATATAAAACAGTTTTAGTCATATCCTTAAAATTAATTTATTAATAAATATAGAAAAGAAATCCAGACAATATAACTTGTGGTGTCCTTTTAACATTAGTGGTCAGTGTAGAAGTGACCCATTACATTTATAGGGGTGTGGTGGTGTATCGTGGACCCAAGGATCCTGAGGCCAGGGGGTTTCTGGCAAAGTTTAGAGTCTTCACTGAAAAAAAAAGAGAGAGAGGCGGGAGAGTCCTTTCTAATGTAGTAGATTGTGCTTCCAGTATAAAAGGAAAAAAGGTCAAAATGGACTTACAACTGTTGAGGCTATGGTGACCCAGCGGGGGGGGGGGGGGGGTGTGACACGCGGTCTTCCTAGTGTATGGGTGAAGAAAATCTGTCTCCACACAGGGTCAGTGTGGTGGCTCTCTATGCCTCAGGTATTTCCACTCTGGGTGTTTTGTGGGGGTTCTCAGGTGTGTGAACGAAGCGGTAGAAAGAGTGCAAAAAAGAACAGAGGCGCCCAGTGTGGTTGTTCAAAGGATAGGCATGAGTCATCTGCTTTAGTAAAATAACCAATTACTTCATTTTACTGAATAAAACACACTTTGTGTCTTTAATTTGCTACTTCCTCAGTTCAAGGTAATACAATTGGTGTCTAGTATCAGCTGTTAGTGAGCTCCACTTGGGAAATATTCTTTATTGGCCACTAAGTGGAATGAAGAGTTTGTGGCAGTGATGTCATCTAAGTGGATCACATGTAGCATTGGTGGTCAATAGGAGTTCAGTTTGCCACTGCTCACTGCTGATGGAACCCCTAACAACCTCTGAAGGAACCCTAGGGTACTTCAGAACCCTGGTTGAGAAACACTGCTTTAGATGATGATTGGGTGCAACTTCAATTTGGTTTATGGTGAAACAATAATATTTGTTTGGAAACTATATCTCCTAATCAACCTTTCCCCCAACTTCTTTGCGGAGACATATTGTGTGATCCCACCAAAATTTGCCAACTGGGTGACAGCCATTTTTTATGTGTGGGTGCTATACCTGCTTTCAAAATGCATGTCCAAGGTCAGGTAGGTGACATTTTAGCCCACCATGAAGTCAATAAAATATTTACAAATATGACAAAATAAATATTCTAGTCATCCGATCCAAACTGCTTGCTTGGCTTTGTACAGTGAGTCAATGGCTGCACCCAACCTACGGCTTTGAGAATGCCAAATTAGAAAGACAACCCAGGCTTCCTGGGTTGCCATCCGTATGTAATTCAGTTAACCTGTTTTCTACCAATGTACTTTATAAAAAGGTTATTTGTGCAATGCTGTCTATAAATGCTGACGGAAAATACATTATTGGGTATCCATTGCTCCCACTAATTGCCGCTCAGATCATCTTGGTACCTTGTGATAACTGTGATAGCCAATCAAAGCGATTGCATGCTACTGTTTACATTGTTGATCCCTCCCACTCCTCTTGCAGCAAAGGATAGAGGGGAATCATAGTAAGTTATGAATGGAAATGAATCAATGGATCAGCAACATTCATTTTCACTGACTGTGAGACCTTTTTAAACCCTTTCATCCTAACCCCTTCCTCTCCTATACATCTGATCTCCAGCCTGTCTCTGTATGTGACCTGTATACTAATTGTTCACCACCCTTTCCCTGCCCATTAACTCCTTCATTGCCATCCCCCTACTGTATGTAACCTGTATATTAACCCATTTACCTCCTCCTCCCTCTGTGTATGACTGGTACAATAATGTACCTAGTGCACCATTACCAAACTCTGTTTCCTTGTTACCCCCTAAACACTATTTCCTAATTTGCAATACAATTGGGGCAAAAATTATTTCTTTCTGGGGTGTCTACTTTTCAAAAAGGGGTCATTTTGGGGGTTTGCATGCTGCCCCAGCATTTTGTTGTGTTTTTTTTTTTTTTTTTTTTTACAGAAAGTAGGTAAAACAGTTTTTTTTTATGTTAAAGTAAAAAAAAGAAAAAAAAAAGAATGAGTTAATAAAGACTAACACCAGGAATGCTAAATGACTCACCCTTAAAGTGAGGCCCCACTACACTGCAAGGGTTAAATGCTTATAATGTACAGGGGTGCACAGAAAGGGAGTAAATTCTTACCGTTTTCCGGCCCTAGCAAGGTCCCTCCAGTGATGCCACTGGTCTTCCGCAGCCTTCCCTGTAAGCTGTGATCACACTCCAGCTTTCACCACATACAATACAGGGTTGATAGCCTTCTATTGTGTGTGATAAGGCTGAGGCTCCATCCACAGGCTGGACCTTTGAGCAGAGGAGGAGAGCACCGGATGGGGTATTTGAAAAGTGACGAAGCCTGTGCTGTGCACCCCTAAACATAATGAGCATGTAACTTTTTTTTTTTTTTCAGGGTCCAATGCAAGAGAGAATTTTTTAGAATTCTTGGAGTTGGGCTTTAAATACCACCAAAAGAAAGCTCAGTGTTGCACAATATAGTAATTGTCAGTCAAACTATCACAGTGCAGAAAAGTAACCTGGTAATTAAGGGCTGGTACTCCAGTGGTTAACTGGGACATTATTTTCAGATAACGTTTTTAAAGTGATCAAAATAGAAGGTCCTCTTTAAAAATTTGAGGGCTGGAACACAGCTCTACCAGGCAGAGGATTCAGCACCTACGTTCCTGGAATCCTGTTGCTTAGACTGCGTTTTGAAACGTCCTGCTTACAGATATCATGACTGTTACCTGGGAACACAGATGCGAAATTTAGAAAACAGTCATAAATCTGCATTTTGTTCCAGATGAGCAACTTGAATAGACTCTCACTTTTCTTTAATGTAAAGTGACAGAGCCTTTTTAAAGCTCCCCTCCTGGCACACTTTTATCCATCTGCGGCGTTCGCTGTCGCTCCATTGCTCTGTTGGAACCGGGAGCCAAAGTTTGTATCAAGTTGATTCAAAGCAACCAAAAAAAAAAAAAAAAGTATTCCACGGATTGTTTTCAGCACAAAAGGCAGCCCCGCTGCGGCTTTTATTGAAACAAATAAACTCAATAAAGAGATTTTATACTGAGAGCCGAAGCCGCACAATAGCAGTATCGCTGTGGATTGGATTTATTGATTTATTTATTTACTCCTACTGCAAAATAGAGTATTGTGCTAATGTCTCTTTATAAGAGTCACACTGCTTGGTGAAATGGCTAATTTATTTTAGCTTACACATAAATAGTCGGCCGTTTTCCACAAGACAGACTAATGAAAATGAACCCATGAAAGTGTCTCGGCAATGAGGAGTGATGGAGTCGAGTTATTATTGGTTGAGTGGGAAGACGAGCCGGAGTGGACATCATGTCTTTGAACTTTTGAACCGCTGCTTGTTTGTCTGATTTATTGATTTTGATATGTCTGTTAAGTCCCACTTTTATTTATTTATTTCGCTTTACGGAGGGCACCGCAGATAGACTGGTTGATGTTTTCGTGTTTTTGGGACTTGACTTAGTCTGAAAGACTCCTTTTTTGTTCTGTGGACGGCTATATGTTTTTGGTTGAAAAGCTTTTTCTGAACATTTAAAGTATGACTACATGCAAAACTTTTTATTTTAGTTTTGGATAGAGTGGAGAGGGTTTAGAAGACCTATCAAGCTTTGATTGGTGTCTGTGCCCCTATTATTGAGATGCACCCTCTCTATTTGTCCTGTGTACTAATATTACCGAGAGTGAAAGAAAACCACACATTTTGAGTTGTCACCAGAATAGGAATAGGGGGAAAATCTTCCAGTGGGGACAGTTCTGGTGACAACCAGGGAATTCTCTCACTGTGGAAATATGTCCTCTCACTTCCTGTTTTGGCTAAGGAACAGGAAGTTAGGGGAAATCTCCCCAGTAGAACACAGATGGCAAATAAAGCTGATAGGGGTTATAACCCTTTCTTACTTTATCCAAAATGGGGGAAAAATAATTTTGCCTTTAGTTGTTCAGTGTTGTACTTTTAAAGAATACTTTTACTAAAAAAAAACAAAAAAAAACCCAGAAACAAAATGTAATCGATTCCATGTGTCCCTTGTGGTGTTCTCTCCCCCTTTAGTTGAAATCTTCCTACTCCCTCACCCACTCCACCAAAATCTCCTGCAGCGTCTATGAATGAAGGAAGGTTGGATGATTGAAAGGTCCACCCCCTCCATTCATAGATTATGAATAGAGGCGCTGGACAGGCAGGGTGGGTGTACTTGGGCAGTCTTGATGATTGCCTGTCACTGTCATCTCTATT